>NC_060125.1:296726815-297032555 GCF_021461395.2 Schistocerca americana
GGGACACGAATAAAGCAGACACAACTCTAAAATACTAAATATGACGACCGTTAGGGCGATAGTGTCCTTTGAAAAACTGAGCGCAGTTTCCTTGTTTCTTCCTATGCATATACATACTCTGAGTTATTATACTGCATAGCTGATTTGATTTACATTTTGTTAAGAGCTTACACCCACACCATCTACAGTCGGTTTCCACTCTCACTGTTTCCTGTTCCACAGATTATAAATGGCCGTCGATGACAACAGAGTGCAGATCATTGACGGTGGTGAACAAGTTAACTAGCGCGTTTCTTGTTCCGGTCTAGCGACGGCACGAAGATGAAGAACGCAAGAGCAGAGAATGCTGTGAGACAACGTCAGCCAGCAGCCCGCCGACTAGGACCGCATCACGACAGGAGCCACCTCTACAAGAAGAGAACGTAAGAGCCACTCCTGCCAGCCTCGGCTGCACACGAGTAGACCAGCACTAGCGAACCAGGACGGTAGAAGACGGACACTAGTGGAGCAGTTGTTAGTGATCCACATCCATTACTCGCATAGACATTGTATATAGCGAAAGACATTGATTATTTGCATGTCGCCCATCGCTTTTAACAATTCGTTCTATTCAAAGTTAAATATTGTCAGTCTACTTTATTGTAATAAAAACCATTAATGTGATTTTCTTGAATTGTTGTATAGCTATCCGAGAAAGCAGCATCTTTTAGGCACCCTATAAGAGACGAGTAATCAGGACACCACATTTCTCACTAATTTTCACGCAGCAGTCAGTAACACACTCTTACACAGAACTTTAAAACAACAAAATATGGCATTTTCTATCACATGGGCGCTAACAACTGTTGTTGTTGTTGTTGTGGTCTTCAGTCCAGAGACTGGTTTGATGCAGCTCTCCATGCTACTCTATCCTGTGCAAGCTGCTTAATCTCACAGTGCCTACTGCAGCCTACATCCTTCTGAATCTGCTTAGTGTATTCATCTCTTGGTCTCCCTCTACGATTTTTACCCTCCGCGCTGCCCTCCAATACTAAATTGGTGTTCCATTGATGCCTCAGAACATGTCCTACCAACCGATCCCTTCTTCTAGTCAAGTTCTGCCACAATCTCCTCATCTCCCCAATTCTGTTCAATACTTCCTCATTAGTTATGTGATCTACCCATCTAATCTTCAGCATTCTTCTGTAGCACCACATTTCGAAAGCTTCTATTCTCTTCTTGTCCAAACTATTTATCGTCCATGTTTCACTTCCATACATGCCTACACTCCATACAAATACTTTCAGAAACGTCTTCCTGACACTTAAATCAATACTTGATGTTGACAAATTTCACTTCTTCAGAAACGCTTTCCTTGCTGTTGCCAGTCTACATTTTATATCCTCTTTACTTCCACCATCATCATTTATTTTGCACCCCAAAAAGCAAAACTCATTTACTACTCTAAGTGTCTCATTCCCTAATCTAATTCCCTCAGCATCACCTAACTCCACTACATTCCATTATCTTCGTTTTGCTTTCGTTGATGTTCATCTTATATCCTCCTTTCAAGACACTGTCCATTCCGTTCAACTGCTCTTCCAAGTCATTTGCTGTCTCTGACAGAATTACAATGTCATTGGCGAACCTCAAAGTTTTTATTTCTTCTCCATGGATTTTAATACCTACTCCGAATTTTTCTTTTGTTTCCTTTACTGCTTGCTCAACTTACAGATTGAATAACATCAGGGAGAGGCTACGACCCTGTCTCACTCCCTTCCCAATCATTGCTTCCCTTTCATGTCCCTCGGCTCTTATAACTGCCATCTGGTTTCTGTACAAATTGTAAATAGCCTTCCGCTCCCTGTATTTTACCCCTGCCACCTTTAGAATTTGAAAGACAGTATTCCAGTGAACATTGTCAAAAGCTTTCTCTAAGTCTACAAATGCTGGAAACGTAGGTTTGCCTTTTCTTAATCTAGCTTCTAAGATATGTCGTAGGGTCAGTATTGGCTCACGTGTTCCAGTGTTTCTACGGAATCCAAACTGATCTTTCTCGAGGTCGGGTTCTACCAGTTTTTCCATTCGTCTGTAAAGAACTCGCGTGAGTATTTTGCAGCCGTGACTTATTAAACTGATAGTTCGGTAATTTTCACATCTGCTCTAACAACTAATATCTCTAGCAACTAATACTGTTTATATAAATGACGTCTATTCTTGCAGACATGTCCAAAAGAACAGACACCTTGCAAAGCCCCGTGGTGAAGAATTTCTCTTCACCATCAAACACTAATTGCGGGCAGGCCGCTTCTTTAAGAACTAATCTCGAAATGCTGGTGCACAAAAATAAATGGATAAGATGAAAATTGCAGCCCTAGATATAGCTCTTAAATTGGAAAATTCGCAAAACCAAATATCGCAGTCTGGCTGAAAGTATCTGACTGGAGAAATATGTTGGTAATAATTATGAGGTAACTGCTAATATCTTCCAGGATATAAATTAGAAGCCTACAGTTTAATGTATGTGAAGGAGTCGAACAATATTCACATTTATTCATAAACACATTTAAGAGATCAACATATTAATGAATAATCAAAACCTGTGATAATTAGCTCTATCCAAATTTTTATAAAGATTAAATGGAAAGCAGTGTCACCGCCCTGTCAGTTACCTACCGCCATTCATAAGAATTTCATCTCGCCCAATTTCCAGTGATAACTGACAACTATTAAATCTCATGATGCTTGATCGGAACAGTGACTGAAAGTTGGCGATTAAAGAATTCCAAAAGACCACATTTTCATATTAATGCAAAGGAGATGGGACAGGCGATCGTTCGGCATTCCACAAGTGTGAGATCAGTTTAACTACTCTGAAGGTGCTGCCGGTTGTGCTAATCGCAAGTAAAATTGTGATGCGCCGAGCTGCGTGGTACATACAGGCAGGCTTCTTCGTGAAGACGCAGCGCCTGAGAAGGACTCCAAAATGCGGCGCCCTCTACCGCGCTGTTATGCCACTTTCGGGTCCCACCCGCAAGATGTTCTCCGATAGGGACAGCTTCGCCTCTCATGAGATGCTCACTTATGCCCTGCGTATTCATTACCGCAAAACAGTGTCAGGCGCCAATCGCAGAATTACGAACCAAGGCGGTCCAACCACATGGAATCTCTCCAACAGAGACTCCCGTAAAAACAGCATGTCTCTTCCAGGCACCAATAACAATATCAAGCTCTCCTCTACCAAGAAAACGAATTCGTTTCAAGGCTGCAGTCTAATGTCACACTTCAACATGCCGACGGCACGTTCTACCGCCAATGTCCATAGACTCACAACCGATTTTGAGAAATTCACAAAGGACCGCTACAAGGCTAGAGTTTGTTTCCTATGCCTGCACTTCCTACAAGTGGCAGAAACTAACCAACAAAGGAAGTCAGAAAAAGATGGAGAAGTCACCTCCGACTCCTGCATTCGGTCCCATTCTACCCGACCTCACTTCCAAGAATCGTTTGCCACCCAGGCTGTGGTCTGTGCAATGGTAGACCGAAGCGTTTCCTGTCACTCTGTGTCGAATCCTCTACACCCTTGCACGCACCCCAGACATTCATAATCCATTAAAAACTGACAATGAGCTAATGTAAATTACACAGGGCACCGTACTGCCAGTCACTATGATTTATTATACCATCAATAACATTTTCCGCACCGACTTTTCCTGGTGTCAGCCTCAGAATGATAAGTATATTGCAATTGTTAATGAAACCTGCATACAAAATTCTTGCCGCTTTTCAACCATTCATGATCCGGCGGCTGCATGTACATGACAAAAGAGAAACCCCGACATTAGCTGCAATCAGACACTGAATAAATCCAATGATGAGAAGTGAAAATTAGTAACAGACTCGGATCTGAACCTGGATTTGTCGCTTATTGCGAGCGGTCACATCAACAACGTTTGACACCTAAATACATTTCCCGTCTAGCCCATGTCGCCATTTGTCAGGCACTTGTCTTACCTAAGCGCAATAACGATGCCATGGAAGATAGTACATGCGCAGATTCGTTAGTAATTACTCTTTCCTATATAGTACGGGAATTTTTGGACGTATGGTCCGCATTTATTTCTTAGGAAGGAACTTTAAGTCCTGTCCGTTAATGGTACACAAATCCTTTCAAGCACGCGACCATGTCTGATTAACTCAGACAGTTCGCTGCACCTCCCTTACAGGATCCACACTACGTTGTTAACCATTAAGACTGCAGCACAATTAAGGCGGCATCATAGAAACGCCATAGAGGAATGAAGTGTATTACATGCTTGGTTGTGAAAGTGATCAGCGTCCTAGTGCGATTCCATAAACTGGGTAGGAGGAACACCATCCACGTTCTGTATATGAGGAAAGATTACATGGTGGATTTCTCATTCGGAAACTGAATATGAATATCGTTTGAGTGTGAGAAAATTGTTTTATGCATTGTATAAAAACGAGAAACACCTACGAGCGACTGCAACAGGGTCGTGGGCTATCGAGATTTAGTATATCGATAGTATATTGCTGCTAGTTTTGGTCGGAAACCAACGACTGCATGTGAATACGGATTCTGTGAGTTCAAGGGAGCAACTTTGGTGGTTCGACAAGTTTCGTAAATTTTCATGGAAAAATGGTTATGTTTGTTACACATTTTTGTAGGTAAGCTTCATTATTCCAGGGATCGTATAAAGAATTTCAGCAATGTATAGTATATAATTCATTGTTGACAGTCGTCTGAATTGGTCAGTGTCGTTGTGTTGCCATTCAAACAAATTTTTAGCGACTTCTAGCGACTTTTTAGGCAGACAAGACTAAGTTACCTTCTAAAAATTTTGCATATGAGTCGGTCTTAAAACTCAGTCACTTTCGGCTATGGACCACCGCTGCATCCTCAGTGTTATGCTAATTGTCTCTTCCTAATAAATATCAACATTCTTTTACTTCCCTAATTCCCCTTGTGGGGAGGGAAAATAAAAGATTACTCTATGGAGAAAAACTCAACGCATGCGTATTGTACCGCAAAATACTTTTACACCACCATTATCCGCTAGAGACTTTAATTAACTCTTCGTCTATACTCGCATAATGTAGTCAGTTGCGATTCAAAACACTTTCTTGCTATCATGAACTTTCTTAAGACCTGCTAATTTTAACAATTTTCTTGGAAACTTATACACGGCTATCTTAATTTTGTACAAAAAGATCCACATATTTCCTTAATCTAGTACAAAAATGCACAGCTGTGTTTACTTTTCTTTTTTAATGAAACCAAATACTAGTATATTAATAGGTACAGACTGGAAAAGTTGTCAACTGACAAGCTTATTTGTACCCGAGCACGGTCAGCCACTTACACAGTAGTAACATCATGAAAAGATGATAAAGATATTTTTGCCAATCTCGTTAAGTGTCAAAGTTCTGATGCCAAACGAGTGAATAGAAAATTTAAATATTTCCTCGCAAGCCGAAAAGCATAAGTACGTTAAAATGGGCATTCTTTTAAATTCCTATAATAATTACTCACATTCCTCACAGCATTCCTTGGAAATCGAAAAAGTGATAGTTTTGAAAGCTGCTGCAATTTATAGTGCCATAATAAGTCCGAAATACGACCGCATTTTTATTTTGAATGTGCTTTTGCACTTCATTTACAAAACGCACAATCGTTTCGCAGCGTTTATACAGAACAGCCGCTTGGCGGCACTGTAGTAGCGAACCTGCAGAAAAAACTGTAGGAGCTTCATGACTCAACAGTGAGTGAGAACAAGAAACTGGACTGTTTGGAATATCATATTCATTTTAGTTGTATCGACGTGTTGCGGTGTCGTTAGTTCTTGCAGTTGTTTACAAATTATCGGTTTTGATTGTGTAACGATAGTAGTTGTGTGGAATTAACGCAGTTATAAAAAAAAGTCATGGAAGTGCCGCCTAAAAGAAAGGTCTACAGCCAGAGTTATATAAAAGAGTGGGAAAACTACATGGCGTTCAAACACTGGTTGAAGCCCGTGCCAGGTAACTCAACTAAAGCTTATTGTAGCTATTGTCAGTCCGAAATGTATGCAAAAATTAACGATTTGAAAAAGCATTTGGAAACGAAAAAACATAGAGCAAAATATGAACTAATTTCTCAAAATAAGCAACTGACATTTTCTGCAGTACCAGTGAAAACACGTAATTCATGTGCAAGAGCTGAGTGTACGTTAGCGTTGTACATTGCTGAACATAGAACAATTTCCAACATCGATCACATGACTGACGCGTGTAAAAAATGCTTTAAGGATTAGAAATCAACAAAAGACATGAAATTACATAGAACCAAATGTACGGAGCTAATAAATTATATTCTAGCACCTGATTTCAAAAAGGAACTTTTAAGTGACTTAGGTGACCAAAAATATACTTTGTTATCAGATGAATCAACAGATGTAAGCATCAGGAAATATCTCTGGATCGTCTTAAGATATTTCAGTTTAAATAAAAAAAAGTTGTGTCTGCGTTTTCAGCTTTGCAGCCCCTGGAGGGTTCTGATTCCGTCGGAATGGTATCGGCACTTTTACAGTATTTAAAAACTGAGGGCCTCAAACTACAAAATTTAATTGCAATAAGAACCGATAATGCAGCTGTTATGAATGGTTCCAGCCACAGCGTGTATACAATTCTGAAACCGCAACACAATCTTCCACATTCCATTTTGATACCTTGTGTATGTCACTCATTACAGTTGGCAGTAACGCACGCATCAGAAATCACTTTGCCACGAAACATAGAGTTTCTGGTCCATGAAACCTACACTTGGTTCTCACACTCGTCAAAGCGCCAAATTGAGTATAAAAACATTTTTCAGCTAATCAATTGCGGTGATGCACCGTTAAAAATACTGACAGCGTGTGACACACAATGGCTATCTATAAAACCGGTTATAGCAAGAATTTTATCCCAGTGGGATGAATTAAAATCGCGTTTTAAGATTACTAAAGAACGATGTTACACAGCGGAGGTGCTTTATAATATGTACACAGATGAACAGAATCGACTCTATATGTGCTTTTTGAAAACAATTCTTGGTGAGGTGCAACAGACAATCAAAATCTTTGAGAGTGAAAAAGCAAACCCCGTAAAACTGTTAGGTTGCTTGATGGCTTTGTTACGTTCAGTCTGCCAAAGAATTCTGTTACCGACGGCAGCAACTACCGACCAAGACTACATAGATCTCAAAATAAGAGATCACCTTAATCGCGTCCCCTACATAGGATATATTTTTGTGTCACATGTGCACAAGCTTCCAGTAAATTATAATGTTAGTATTGCAGCAATAAAAAAAAACGGTGTATTGATTTTGAGGTAAAGTTAGGACAAGAAATCCAAAAAAGACTTCCAGCCAACTACAAAGCTTTAGAAAAAATGACACTCTTGAGTGAGGAAGAAACCATGAAACAATCAAAAGACACATCATTAACTAATCTTTTAAAGGAAATGGGATACCCTGACGAAAAAATTGACAAAATCTTGCAGCAGTGGCAAACTATTCACTTCGTTGATTGGAATCCGCTAAACGGGGACACTATTAGCTTTTGGGCTAAAGTAGCCGAACATAAAAATGCGATTGGAATAAACACCTTCAAGGATTTAAGTGATTTCGCTATTGCTGCTCTATCTTCACCACTTTCAAACGCCGAAGGAGAAAGGGTATTTAACTCAATGAATATTGTGAAACATAAGCTTCGGAACAGACTTTCTGAGCAAACTGTAAATTCTCTTCTTCTCATCAGAAACCAACTCAAGATTAAAAACATGAGGTGCTCGACTTATGATCTCCCAGAAGATGTAATTAACCTAGTCGTCAAGGGAAGACCAAGAGAAACTGAAGAGTCTTCAACTTCTTCTTCAGTTAACGCAATTGCTGATCCTGGAGACTTCTTATATGATTTTGAAATTTAGGTAAAAGCATTCAGCTAATAATTATATTTTCTTTCGTGAAAGTGCAGCGTGATATATACATCGTGACAAGTTGCATCAAAAGTCGAATCGAAGTTACTCATCATTGGGAACAACTTCTGCTCTGAGACCAGCCGTGAAATCGCAAAAAATTAGCCATTCCATATATTTTTCCCGAGGGCATGCAACTTTACTGTATGGTTAAATGATGATGGCGTCATCTTGAGTAAAATATTCTGGAGGTAAAATAGTCCCCCATTCGGATCTCCGGGTGGGGACTACTCAGGAGGACGTTGTTATCAGGAGAAAGAAAACTGGCGTTCTACGGGTCGGAGCGTGGAATGTCAGATTCCTTAATCGGGCAGATAGGTTAGAAAATTTAAAAAGTGAAATGGATAGGTTAAAGTTAGATATAGTGGGAATTAGTGAAGTTCGCTGGCTAGAGGAACAAGACTTCTGGTCAGGTGAGTACAGGGTTATAAACACAAAATGAAATAGGGGTAATGCAGGAGTAGATTTAATAATGAATACGAAAATAGGAATGCGGGTAAGCTACTACAAACAGCATAGTGAACGCATTATTGTGGCCATGATACATACGAAGCCCACGACTACCACAGTAGTACAAGTTTATATACCAACTAGCTCCGCAGATCACGAAGAGATTGATGAAATGCATGATGAGACAAAAGAAATTATTCAGATAGTGAAGGGAGACGAAATTTTAATTGTCATGGGTGCCTCGAACTCGATAGTAGGAAAAGGAAGAGAAGGAAACGTAATAGGTGAATATGGAATTGGATTAAGGAATGAAAGGGGAAGCCGCCTGGTAGAATTTTGCACAGAGTATAACTTAATCACAGCTAACACTTGGTTCAAGAATCGTAAAAAAAAGGTTGTATACATGGAAGAAGCCTGGAGATAATGGAAGGTCTCAGATAGAGTAGATAATGGTGAGACAGACATTCGGGACCAGGTTTTAAATTGTAAGATATTTCCAGGGGCAGATGTGGACTGTGACCACAATCTATTGGTTATGAACTGTAGATTAAAACTGAGGAAACTGCAAGAAGGTGGGAATCTGAGGAGATGGGACTTGGAAAAACTGAAAGAACTAGAGAGCTTCAGGGAGAGCATTAGGGAACGATTGACAAGAATGGAGGAAAGAAATACAGTAGAAGAAGAATGGGTAGCTTTGAGAGTGGAAATAGTGAAAGTAGCAGAGGATCAAGTAGATAAAAAGACGAGGGCTAATAGGAATCCTTGGGTAAAAAAAGAGATATTTAATTTAATTGATGAAAGGAGAAAATACAAAACTGCAGAAAATGAAGCAGGCAAAAAGTAATACAAACGTCTCAAAAACGAGATCGACAGTAAATGCAAAATGGCTAAGCAGGGATGGCTAGAGGAAAAATGTAAGGATGTAGAGGCGCATATCACTAGTGGTAAGATAGATACTGCCTACGGGAACATTAAAGAGACCTTTGGAGAAAAGAGAACCACTTGCTTGAATATCAAGAGCTCAGATGGAAATCCAGTTCTAAGCAAAGAAGAGAAAGCAGAAAGGTGGAAGGAGTGTATAGAGGATCTATACAAGGGCGACGTTCTTGAGGACAATATTATAGAAATGGAAGAGAATGTAGATGAAGATGAAATAGACGATACTGCGTGAATAGTTGGACAGAGCACTGAAAGACCTAAGTCGAAACAAGGCCCCGGGAGTAGACATCATTTCATTAGAACTACTGACAGCCTTGGGAGAGCCAGGCCTAACAAAACTCTACCATCTAGTGAACAAGATGTATGAGACAGTAGAAATACCCTCAGACTTCAAGAAGAATATAATAATTCCAATCCCAAAGAAAGCAGGTGTTGACAGATGTGAAAATTGTACAACTATCAGTTTAATAAGCCACGGCTGCAAAATACTAACACGAATTCTTTACAGACGAATGGAAAAACTAGTAGAAGCCGACCTCGGGGAAGATCAGTTTAGATTCCGTAGAAATGTTGGAACATGTGAGGCAGTACTGATCCTAGGACTTATCTTAGAAAATAGATCAAGGAAAGGCAAACCTACGTTTCTAGCATTTGTAGACTTAGATAAAGCTTTTGACAATGTTCACTGGAATACTCTCTCACAAATCCTGTAGGTGGCAGGGGTAAAATACAGGGAGCGAAAGGCTATTTACAATTTGTACAGAAACCAGGTGGCAGTTATAAGAGCCGAGGGACATGAAAGGGAAGCTGTGGTGGGTAAGGGAGTGAGACAGGATTGTAGCCTATCCCTGATGTTATTCAGTCTGTATATTGAGCAAGCAGTAAAGGAAACAAAAGAAAAATTCCAGAGTAGGTATTAAAATCCATGGAGAAGATATAAAAACTTTGAGGTTCGCCGATGACATTGTAATTCTGTCAGAGACAGCAAAGGACCTGGAAGAGCAGCTGAACGGAATCGACAGTGTCTTGAATGGAGGATATAAGATAAACATCAGCAGCAGTAAAACGAGGATAATGGAAAGATGTCGAATTAAATCGGGTGAGGCTGCGGGAATTAGATTACGAAATGAGAGGCTTAAAGTAGTAAATGAGTTTTGCTATTTGGGGATCAAAATAACTGATGATGGTCGAAGTAGAGAGGATATAAAATGTAGACTGGCAATGGCAAGGAAAGTTTTTCTGAAGAAGAGAAATTTGTTAACATCGAGTATAGATTTAAGTGTCAGGAAGTCGTTTGTGAAAGTATTTGTATGGAGTGTAGCTATGTATGGAAGTGAAACGTGGACGATAAATAGTTTAGACAAGAAGAGAATAGAAGCTTTCGAAATGTGGTGCTACAAAGAATGCTGAAGATTAGATGGGTAGATCACATAACTAATGAGGAGGTATTGAATAGAATTGGAGAGAAGAGAAATTTGTGGCACAACTTGACTAGAAGAAGGGATCGGTTGGTAGGACACATTCTGAGGCATCAAGGTATCACAAATTTATTATTGGAGGGCAGTGTGGAGGGTAAAAATCGTAGAGGGAGACCAAGCGATGAATACACTAAACAGATTCAGAAGGATGTAGGGTGCAGTATGTACTGGGAGACGAAGAAGCTTGTACAGGATAGAGTAGCATGGAGAGCTGCATCAGGCCAGTCTCTGGAGTGAAGACCACAACAACAACATATTGTTTTGAGTGGCATTGGTGTTTTTATGTGAAGCAGCAGATTTTTTTTCGCGATTTCAGGTTTTGTCTCATAATAAAAGTAGGAGATATGAGTAGCTACATTATTTGTGTTTTCAATGTAACACATTTAAAATATCACTGTGTATTTGTTTTATTTAATTAATAATCTCATGTACATAGTTACTACTACAGAATTTTAGTAGCTAAAAGCATACTTTTCATTTTTTTTCTTTTCAAATCGGAAGCTTGAGACACGAATAATTTCGATTGAGTGGAACATTTAATGGCTTCGTTTACAAATTTAATTTTTTTTCAGATTTTTCCAACTTGTAGTGTTTCATATCAAGTTTCTAAAATATCGTTGGAGTAAAAGGAAAGTAGGACCATTAAAAATACGTTGTAGGCGTTGCAGTACATTATTGTCTGGTAATACCCAAGAGCTGAAAATAAATATAATAATTACACCCCCCCCCCCTCCCCACCGCCCCCCGACATATCTTTGCCCTTAAGAAAGTTTAGTGACATCTAGCGGATTTTTAGTGACAATTAGTTTATATATCTAGCGCATTTTTTAACAGCGGCTAGCGACTTTACATATTATGCAACGGCAACTCTGGTCAGTGTATCGACTGTTACTGAAAATGGAGAAAAGCGACATTCGTGCTGCTGTTAAACACTTTGGTATGAAGGGCTGGACTGCCGCAGAGATCAAGCAGAATTGCATGAAATTCACGCGCACTCTGCACTATCACGAAGACCATCGACGTTTGGATTAGTGAATTTAAACGTCGTCGGACAAGCATTGAAGATGAAGTGCGCTCCAGCCTTTCAACTCAGGTCACTACAAACGGAACCACTGTTGTGGATTGGCCAGAGCGCCAACCCACAATGAGAGGAAGCCGAAAGGCACGCGTTTAAGCTCACGCAGGATGGCGTGAGGTCTGGAACAGGACAAGTAATGAAGACTAGCAAATAAAGTACGTAGCTTCTGGAATACTTAAGTTTAATCCATAATTGGTGAACATCTATCTGACGGTACATGCATCACAAGATAAATAGCAAATGATAATGGCGCCTTGCTAGATCGTAGCAAATGACGTAGCTGAAGGCTATGCTAACTATTGTCTCGGCAAATGAGAGCGTAATTTGTCAGTGAACCATCGCTAGCAAAGTCGGCTGTACAACTGGGGCGAGTGCTAGGAAGTCTCTCTAGACCTGCCGTGTGGCGGCGCTCGGTCTGCAATCACTGATAGTGGCGACACGCGGGTCCGACGTATACTAGCGGACCGCGGCCGATTTAAAGGCTTCCACCTAGCAAGAGTGGTGTCTGGTGGTGACACTACAACCACTGACAAAATCCAAGACCGCCGAATAAAAATTCGTGATAGTGCTGAGACTGCAGGAATCTCAACTGTATGACTGCATAATATCCTGCATGGAGAACTGGCTATGTAGAAGCTGTGTGCGAGATGGGTTCGGCGATTGCTATACCAGCCCCTGCCTACCCTTCATTTGATTTTATGTGCGTGTAGCGCATCATCAATATTGAAATTTGCGCTCGCTTCAAATTATGGCTATCGTGATAGATTTGTTATTGTTGCTAATTTGGTAGTCACTGAACTTGCGATAGGGCAATAATCGACCGTGAGCGCGAACTGGCTTCTTACGAAGCGAAGAGATAGAGTGTGTGGCTGTAGTTGCCATTTAATTAACATTTCCCAAATCACAAGCAAGCACAGGTGCATAAGATATCAATTTCTGTGTCCAGGATATTTATAACGTATCTTTGGCAGTGGCTGATATAAGCATTCACGCTCTCTAATTTGCATTTGATATTAATAACTTTTACGTAACGAGTGGAAATGCGACCGTAGGCCACCAAGAAAGTTAATCTTTGTCAGTAAATTTGTACAATGCTCTAGTTTTATCTCTCTGAACAAAAAAATGCTTTTAATTACGTAGACTTTAATATTGTAAATATAAATATTATTTATATTCAGCTCTCAAGGTTATTACGGCTGTGTAATATGAATTTATATTTACTCTTAGTTCAAAGGCGTCTAACCGCCGTTGACTAAGCAATACTGCAACCAAACGGCCAATCCGATAATCAATTGATATGATGGGATGTGGAAGCGGTAAATGACTTTTTGGATAAATGAAAGGTTACACACAAATCTTAGAATCTATATTACGCAGAATTACACTTACATTCGCAGACGAGAGCAGAAGGGGAGCGTTTTTACAGATTTCGTCACCAATGGCGGGGGTTGAGACCTACTTCCATGAAACGAGACAAACGAAAGTGTCCTCCTTTATCAAACGAACAAGAACAATGATAATAATAATTTTACACTGCCAGTGACTTTATTTTAATTACATATAAGCACGTTGGTTCTTTTAATGGCTTAATATTTTCACCACACTTATATTTGAATGTTTGTTTGTCATTACTGTCTTTGACAGTCTCTTTAACTTATTTTCAGTCTTTATTCCGTCACTTATAAAAAAAAATTTTTTTGGCAGGGATGGCACATTGCTCACTGTCGACGTATCCAGCACATTTCAATAGGCGATGTTTAATAGGAATCCGCAAGACTTTATGTGCTGATTTGAAACTGTCGACGAAAGCTGGGTCAGTCACTAGACACCAAAGTCAAAACAGCAGTGAAACAATGGACGAAGCCTGGTGAAAGTGCACCGAAGGAGACCAAGGCCAATTTATCAGCTGGTATGGTGGAGACGACTGCTTTTTGGGATTACCAAAGAATAATCTCTATGGGTTACTTGGAAAAAAATAGAATCATAACTGGACCCTAAAATACGTCATTGTTGGATCATTTTAAAATCGGCGTTGGCTGAAGAAAGACCAAGGTTATCACGCAAGAAAGTGCTTTTTCACCAGGATTATGCACCATCCCCAACATCAACGACATCAATAGCTTACTTGCATGAAATGGGCCCTGAATTGGTTTACCATACACCCTGTTCACCTGACTTAGTCAAAAGTGGCTTTTTCCTATTCTCTAACTTCAAATTTTGGCCTGTTTGGAAGAAATTTTCATGAAATGAGGTAGTGATAGTTGCAGAAAACGAGTATTTTGCCATGTTTGACAGACCACAATTTTTATGTGGGGTGAAAAAGCTGGGGAGTCGAGGGACCAAAAATGTATCTCTCAAAGGAGACTATGTCGAGAAGTAAGGTGAGTTATTTACTAGACAATCATTTTTTTCTTGCTTTTCACCAGACTTATAAAACGACCATCGCACATCAAACGCCACGCACAATTTCAGCTGACTCGTGTGGACATGTTGTTCATACAGCTTGTAGCGCCATACAGCCACCTCATAATCGTTTGGCTTAGTTTGTAGGAAGACAAGTATCTTCACGGACAGTGTGACGATGTCTGTAACACTGTGGTCATCGAGGGCGGCGATCACTGTTCGGCTTCTCAAAGTGTGACAGCAAAAGAGAGATATACCGACCATGGCGCACTCAAAGACAACACTAGACACGGGAATGGCAACATGTCGAATTAAGACTTTGCGAAATAATCTCATTCTTCGTCGTAATATAACCCCAGCACCAGGTTTGAGCAATAGGTTTCCACTGTAAAACATCACGTCTGTTTCACATAGTTGGTAATTTGCGCAGCACGCTTGCCCTTCTTGACGTGTTAGGGCTGATGGTTGGCGCCATGAAATTATCTGTCAACAAGATAATGCAAGACCTCAAATGCCCATATTGTCCTGACCTACCTCGATACAGATGGAATCGCCTGAACCAGCATGTACTCCATGAATCGCACCCATTTAAAATATCTGGACAGGAGTTGCTGAAATACTGGCATGTCATTGCTCGCTACCCATTATGGCTGATTAACTCTGGCTTACAGTTGTTTTCAACACTAAATTCAACAGCAGTTCTTTCCGTTATGAGGTTACTCCAAATTAAGCTATAGTTAAAGTGAAAAATATTTCAGCTTCGGGCAAGATTCATGGAGAAAAGAAGTGATGTGTTGTGTGTGAAATCCAAGATTAGGGAAAGGTTCTAAGAGTAAATCCCCATGCAGTCAGAAAGCATTTAGACTACAGTTGCAGTTATGTAATTTGACAACACCATTAAAACTTATCAGCTACTCAAAAAGTCTAGGAACTGTTGACTGAATAACACAATGACATCAGGAAAAGGCATGAGAAAATTTTACTGTTTGTTAGGGCGGCAGCAGAAACGGTATATAAATTTTCCGATATAGAAGTGAACTTTACTAACATAAAATAGGCGAATAATGAGTCATCATTGCTACATAAAGAATTACAGCACAAATCACCCCAGAATGAACACAGAATTGATTAATAGCACAACTCGAAAGTTAGAAGCTCATGTGGCTTAGAAAAGCTTAGTCAGTAGCTACTAGCTTCAACAAGGTCTTATCTATACAGCAACATCTGGCTGAGAGGTTTGGGAGATATGTATGCAGCATCAGCAAATTGATCAAGAAGCTCAGACAATAGATAGTAATTATCACAAAGGCAAACGAAGGGGTATGCAGTCAAATATGAGGAAGACTACAAGACTGAGGAATTTGTCAGGGATAGCTGAGTCATACAAATAAAATGGGATCTAGGTGACATCTTTCAGGCTGAAGTAAAAGAGAAGACTGAAACATGTAACTCCTTCCTTTTAGGATTACAGTTAAAAAGTGACTGAAAACTACGAATCTAACTTCACTGGAATTGCATTCGCATATCAAGTTGCATAAGGATGGGCATCCCATTAGACCTATATCCAACGACAGGTCTTCTCCGAATTTTAAAGTAAATAGAAAGTACAGTAAGAAAATCTAAGTGGCATATACTTCCCAAAAATCCTGTAGTGTTAAGAACTGTTATGACTTTCCAAAATTTGTAAATGAAGTTAAAATCTTGTAAGGGATAAAGATGGCATTATTTGATACTGTAACCTTTTGTACAAATATAACCATTAACAAAAGAAAACGTGGTCCATATTTACATTAATGATCTAGATTTAAAACGTGCAGTAAGCTAATTTCGCGAATTCTCATTTTCAGGCACATATTTGATATTATGTATTACCTGTCGTAACTCCCAAATTATTTTTCACTATGTAACATGTAATATGTACTACCAGAAATGCTATAAAATGACAAGTCATCATTCTTCTACGAAGGCATATTTCTCTATGAAGCTGTATTATGGTATGGATAGTTTTTATCAACGTCAAACATAACAAATTTCAGAAACAATTAATTAGAGACAATGTAATTATTATTTTCCAACAACACGAACGGAAATTGAGACATGTATCCAACGACCGCTTTTACACTGATATGGCTTTTAACGCGTTGCTAGAAAGAGGTAAACGAACATGGTGTGAGAATGCATTCGTTTTGTAGTTATAAGCAAAGAGTATGACTTATATAACGAGCTTCATCGTGTTAAATTTGATAACTATACTTGTATTTAGAGGAAAGACATCATCCGCTAAAAGTGGGCACTTCTCTATTGTGGTTTAAATTGATACATCTGCTCGTAATCTGTTCAGACACTTATCGAGCTGCAGTTGTCAGCATGATTCCCATCTCCACTGGGTGAAAGATGAGTCTTAAAGTTAGACGTTGCAATCTCGGCAAAATATCAGGAAGGAATAGTCGTTGCTGCAAAAACGCAGCCTGAAGCTGATTCCGTACTGGAAAAATCATTGAAACCCAATTGTCAGCCGCTAAAGATACTGACTGAAGAAAGTCACCCATTCCGAAAGCAGAAGAAGAAAGATCAAGATTAAGATGATGGTAAAGACAAAGAAAACAATGTGTGAAATAATTATGTAAGAGAAGAAGGTTAATACAACAACGAAGAAGATGATTATAGAAAATTTTAATAATATTAACAGTAATATTCTTACAAAAGTCGCCAATATTGGAGATATTTGGTACAAGATTACTATTATTTAAATTTTCTGTTAGAAACCATAATCCAAATCTTTCGTGGTTTGTTTTGTTTTATTTCCAAGTAGTTATGTTACATTTTATTTTCCGCTTCCATTTATATAGATTAATTTTTATTAGATTTTTGTAAAACTAGCTACAATAAAAAGTAGCTGAAACGTAGTAGCAGAAAGAATAATGGTTTTATTTTGTTACCTGTCTGAGTATCTTTTCATTTCTTCATCTGCTCTTATTGGATTATCTTCGTCTCTAGCTGATGAGTTAGTTATAGATAGTCACATTACTACTAATGGAAGATAAAAAGCAAGAAAAATGAAATGCTTTATCCATTACAATTATTCGACAGATTTTTTAAATATTATAAAGAAGTTATGTGGGAAGGAGATTTAACTGTAATTTTTACTTTGAGTCTAACTGCAGGAGATGCCATTCTTCGATGGAGCGATAAAAATGATGCTGGAGTAGCAATAAAAGATACGCTTCAAAAATAAAGTAAAATTGTAGTAGAACAGACGGCAATTCGTGTTCCTGTGGTTAGATATGAGCCAGAATATTCATTGGAGCTTGAGCAAGAAAGACTAAAAAACCCAGAGAATCCCATTTCTTTCTTTGAGCCACAAAACATAGCGTTTGATGTATTTGAAGGAAAGAGTAATTTTGAGTTGTGTATCACTAATTACTATAACTCTGTGGGATTTGATATGCCCTACTTTATTTTTGTTACTTTCCAGACGAAAAGGAAGAAATATCAGTTGAATGAATCTTCTTTATTTGATCACATCAAACTATATGTTCACATGTGTGTGAATTCCTATGGGACCATACTGCTGAGGTCATCGGTTCCTAGACTTACACACTACTTAACCTAAATTGAAGTAACTAACGCTAAGGACAACACACACACCCATGCCCGAGGGAGGACTCGAACCTCCGGCGGGAGAGGCCGCGCAGTGCATGACATGGCGCTTGAAACCACGCGGCCACGCATCGCGGCTACATCAAACTATAGAATATCTATATAAAGAACGGTAGAAATGAACCGTTTCCTCACGAAATGTGTGATCTAGTTCCACAATATAACTTTTTGAAATCTTATGATGCTTTTGGGACTAAATTTATGTATGAATTTTGAGTTGCGCCAGATTCCCCATAATCATTCTACAAAGAATAGTTGCGAAAAGTATTATAGCACATTCAGGAACTAGACTGGGTACATCGTTTTTTAATAAACGAATAGACTAAATAATGAGACTGTGCACAGCACCATATTCGGTCCAATAACAAGGGTCTGTATGATTGGTTTTTCATGTCGGTGAAGATAATTTAATAATTCACAATATAAGGTATTGCAGAACAAGAGGAACATATAATCTCGGTCAGTTTTTTTCTGGATGGGTCCCACAGCCTCAATAACAAACGTCCTTCTTCATATATAAAATCTAACGATTAAAATTAAACCTAATAAAAGAGATTACACAATATGGCATTTCCAAAAGTATGCTGAGGTTCTCAGTGTTATCAATGTTAATAAACAAATCTAGCTCTCCCACAGATCAGTAAACTGCAATAGGCTACAAATATACCATTATTGTTAAGCATGCAATAGTAAAAATTGTGGCTCATTATTGAGTGATGGTGACATACGTATCATCATGACAATGTACACCTTGCATGGACTCAACGAAAATGAACTTGATGTTCATTGCTGCAAGATGCTCTCCAGCAAATCATCAACACATATCGACTACACCAATCGCAATAACACAGATGAATTGGTAGAGCATTAATTTCCTTACTAATTTCGGAAACTGCAGCCAGTATTTCACATGAAATAAAGCCTGTTGAAGAAGAACTTCAGAAAGTAGCAATTATTAGTTGAAGTTTATGAGAGCTGTGAAATATTCACTTGCAGACCGGGAAGTTGTATACGGAAACATTCTGCCAAAGAAGTTCTATGTGCCAGGTTGAAGATCTATCAGAGAGCATTAGTGACGTTCGTGTTTGCTGTTGTTACCGTGCCTAGAAGGCTACACAAAGGGCGTGAGCAGCATCAGGTGTGGAGTATTTATTTATCGTTCAGATATTTGACAGGCTGAAAAATAATATACGGAGTGCAGAGTAAAACATTTACTATGTTAAATATTATAAACAAACGCTTGGAGTATTTATATAATCAATCGAATTTGAGGTCACCAGCAGGACATCTTCAGGTCTACCATTATATGACCTTATGGGGCATTATTCTACGATGTGTCTGATGATCTGTGGTTCTCCACAACGGTTGCATACCCGTGTGCGTAAAAAAAAAAAAAAAAAAAATACGCACATTTATCGAGTTGGGTTTTATTTATGCTTAGCAACGATCGTATTTCGTGTGACAAGTTGAATCCCAGTGGATTCTGGACGATACGCGGCTTATTATTTTTTTATTCTCTAGTCCACTCTAGAGACATGTGTGAGCAACACTGAAATCTTCCACAGCGGCCCTTATTGTTAGTTGTGGTTTGGACCATCGACAACTTGATGGATTGGTAGAGTTTTATTACCCATGGTATTTTTATACTTACTCGTGAGATCTTGCTAGGGACATTGTCAATGGGGTGGAATGTGGCTTGTCACTGGCGACCATTCTGTAGCTGTTGTTTCTTATTTCCAATTTTTCGGCTGCCTTTATTAGAAGCACTCTGAAAGACAGAAGTCTATCAAGGGTTACATTAAATGGTAGAAAGAAACCTCCGTTTTGGAGGCGTTTGGCTGGAGTCTCCTCTTGTGAATTTACTTTCCCACTAATTCTATATTCTCCATGAGGATTTGATCTGAGTGTTCAATTAAGGTACAACTTGTTGCAAGTACTCACTCATCGGGATAAGCAAACATCCTTGATTTTGCTTTGACGTCTCTGCAATCTACAAACTGAAGAGAAATGGAGGAGAGAGTGATGCTTGTGACAGACTGTTTTTTTAATTTTCTTGAAAAGCTGATGCTGAAGGCGATAACTGCTTGAGCAGGCGGTCGTTTAGTGACTAGGCGAGCGATTGATTTGCAAAGAATTATGTGTGGAAACTTGTACATCATGCCTTCTCTCTACACTATTTCATATGCTGCTGATAAGTTAATACGAGGGTCACTCCAAAAGAGATGCACACTATTTTTGCAAAAATACAGTTTTCATTCTGCATGTGTGATTGTTTTACAGTGTGTAAATACACCCTTCTCGTTTGTTTTCAAACTTTGTTCAACCTGTACCCGTGAGTGGCGCCGTCACAGCATGTCTTCAATAATGGTTGCTACACGTGCTGTCATAGAATTCCTGTGCTGTGAAAACGAAACAGTGGGAAACATCCACAAGAGGTTGATAAAGGTGTATGGCGATGTTGCTGTCGATCGCAGTACATTTAGTCGGTGGGCAAGCAGGTTTCGTGATGAAAGCTGGCATGGCAATATTGAGAGGATTGTCCTCGCAGTGGCAGGCCTCGTACTGCACACACTCCAGACAATGTGCAGAGAGGTAACGAATTGGTGACTGCTGACAGACGTATCACAGTGAACGAATTGCCACGCTACGTTGGGATAGGGGAAGGAAGTGTTTGCAGAATACTGAAAATGTTGGCGTTAAAAAAGGTTTGTGCCAGGTGGGTTCCCTAAATGTTGACATTGGCTCACAAAGAAACAAGAAAAACGGTATGCAGCGAACTTGTAGAACAGTACGAGAATGGTGGAGATGAATTTCTTGGAAGAACTGTGACAGGTGATGAAACATGGCTCCATAATTTTTCACCAGAGACAAAGAGGCAATCAATGGAGTGACATCATGCAAATTCAACCAAGAAAAAAGAATTCCAAACCGTACCTTCTGCTGGAAAAATTATGGCTACGGTGTTTTCCGATTCCGAAGGACTCTTGCTTGTGGACATCATGCCAAGTGGAACCACCATATTTTCTGATGCATATGTGACGACACTGAAGACACTTCAAGCTCGATTGAGCTGTGTTCGACCACATGCAGGATGTTTTGCTGTTGCACGACAATGCACGGCCAAATGTCAGTCAAAAAACCATGGAAGCAATCACAAAACTCGGATGGACAACACTGAAACACCCGCCTTACAGTCCTGACCTGGCTTCATGTGACTATCATCTCTTTGGGAAACTGAAAGACTCTCTTTGTGGAACAAGGTTTGAAGATGATGACTCCGTTGTGCACGCTGCCAAACAGTGGCTCCAACAGGTTCGTCCAGAATTTTACCGTGTGGGTATACAGGCGCTGGTTCCAAGACGGCGTAAGGCAGTTGAGAGGGATGGAAATTATCTGGAGAAATGAAAATATTGTGTCTAAAGGATGTATCTACACATTGTAGAACTTTCAAACATGTAGAATAAAAGATGGATTAAAAAAAGATAGTGTGCATTTCTTTTGGAGTGACCGTCGTAAATGCAGATGCAGTTTCAAGTGTTATTTGAAATCTTCCCTCAATGTAGGTGGTGACTAATCACCGAGAAGGACACAAAGGTATCGCATATTCATGTGAGACAGCATAGTTAACGTCTAACAGATTTTGAAAGGGGCCTCATTGTGGGTCTCTATTTGGCTGAGTCATCGAATAGTGCAAGATCCAGATTTGTGTGGCTTTCATGTGTACAGTGGTCCAATGTAAGACTGCATGGTAACTCGTCATCAAGGTTCCAGTCAACGATATCTAACCGCCAAAAGGGAAGATCGCTGTAATGTGCTCCAGACACATTGGAACACCAAATCCGCACCTGCCTTGTGAGAAAGAGTAATGGCTTCCCTGTTACAATCTGTGTGATTCCGCACCATTGGTTCGAGACTATCAGCAGCCACACTAGGGAATGACTGTTACAAACATACACTGCTGGTAACAACATATCACAAACGGTATCGTTTGGAAAGGTGCCATGACTGGGAAGCATGGACTGATGATATATGGCATTGCATTTTGATCAGCAGTGTGGTGACAGTTCTGCACTATCCTAGATGATCATTGCTAGCGAGTATGGCAGCTACCCGAGTAGAGGTTTCATTCTTTTCAAAGTTATGCAGAGGCATAAATGTATTACTCCTGGTATCATGGTGAGGGCATATGGCTTCAGATCAAGGCTGGTAGTGACTGAGGGAACTCGGATGGAACTACTCCATGCCATGGACATTCCGTACCATCTTGTGTTATTTCCCGAGTAAATTTGGAAATTTGTTACTAAACTGATAAGGTAATCGGTCCCTAGGCTTACACACTACTTAATCTAACTTTAACTTAGGATAAGGACAAAACACACACCCATGCCCGAGGCAGGACTCGAACATCCGACTGGGGTAGTCGCGGGAACCGTGGCAAGGCGCCCTAGACTGCACGGCTACCGCGTGTGGCATTTCTAAAGTGAAAGTATTTTGGTGCAATTTTTCGACAAGACAATACTCGTTTACACACGGGATGAGACTGTATGATTTATCTGCTTCATGTTAAGGCAGAAGATCTCCTGATCTGTCTCTGAAAGAATACGTGGGAGATCAGCTCGGACGTCATCTTCGCCCCAGTACCAAGGATGTAAAGGACCAATTACATCTGTTGTAGGCCAGCTTGCCAGAGGAAAGGGTAAAAAGTTGTCATGGCAGCATCCCAAACCGAGGCAGTGCATGCATCTACGCAAGAGGAGGTGCAGTGCCATACTGATATGTGGGCTTTTATTGTCAAGTTCATTATACATTTGACTCGATGTTGTAAGCACTCAAATAACAGCATACCCGTCTCAATTAGTGAGGTTTAATTTCCTTCTCCCCTTCTCGTTAGTGCAGGGTACTGGAGCTCCGAGCCCACTTTTGTATCAAATTGACACGCAAATTAATTAAAGTGATCCATTAATTCCCTCCCTCCCTCCCCCCCCCCCCAAACCGACAACGCCCACCTCCCCTGTTGACCATGTGTTTTTCTCAGCCACGAACTAACTAACTTGGAGGTAATCTTTCACCCATCCACACTTCATTCCTCCCTCCCTCCAACCCCTCTCCTCGCCATAGGTAGGGATAGAGGACTAGCCGGCCGTTGTGGCCGAATGGTTGTAGGCGCTTCCGTCTGGAACCGCGCGACCGCTACGGTCGCAGGTTCTAATCCTGCCTCGGGTATGGATGTGTGTGATGTCCTTAGGTTAGTTATGCTTAAGTAGTTCTAAGTTCTAGGGGACTGATGACCTCAGATGTTAAGTCCCATAGTGCTCAGAGCCATTTGAACCAATTTGATAGACTAAGGTCTGTTCCAGCTTGCTGCTGGTGGTCCACAAAGCGATCCTACAAATAGCATTGATACACTGCCTCCAGTCTGCAAAAATCAGTCATAGATAGACAAAAGACAAGAATAAGATGCTTTTTGCAGTCTGTTATACATATTTCTCACTGGATCCAGCATAGAGCATCAACGACCTGGTAAACAGAAGCCCTCCACTGAAGCGACTGGAGACACCACTGTCTCTGAGCGCATTGGTCCTTCACCAACACAAAACTATGTAGCAGATAAATTGTCAGCCGCTCCAAGTACAACTTGTTCGTCATATAGCGACACAGACCAACCCCCACACACCGTCCCCTGGTCAGGGGACGCAGCTGCGTCAGCGACCAGACACAGACTAGGCACGCCCCCGATGCCTTCAATAGGCCTGTCGATCTGCGATGGAGATCACTTCTATCTGTTAATGCAGCTGTGTATAATCAAGCGCTTTTTAAAAAGGAAAACACTATAGTGACGATTAGAAATGTTCTCTTTCCACGAAAATAGGCGCAGTGCAATTTCTTTAAGTTTATGAGCAAAATCAGTATACTCCTTATGTTCGACCGCAGGATACAATTCGCATCTCATTATTTTGCGAGCTGCAACGAAGTGCACCACCACTGATATCCACCTTGCATAAAATTGGGAAGAGAAACTTCCACTATCTTGCTGACAAAACTACCGATCATCGCAGAACGTCCTAGTTATTTCTAAACCGTCATCGAAGTAAAATAGAAGAGAGAATTCAAATTCCGGAGGAAAAACATCTATGTTAAGCAATTTCTTTCAGCTTGATGGATAAATTACACGACGAACTATAATTCAAGTAGTGTCTACTTTATAATTAGAGCTTAATGAGACTCAACGGTATGTGGTGTTAGGACGACAATGCTATATTATCCTCGACATGAGCAAAGCTCTCTAACAGCAGAGCTGTACTTCTCTGTGAAAGAGGAATGCTACCAGGGCTGTGGTGATGTTACTGTAAACAGCAATAAGACTGTTACATTCCTTTTGTTGCTGATCGTACTTCTTCTTCATGTACATTTTCATGCAGCAGAGTGGTACTTCAATGTATCAGCTGTCGAAAATATTCATGTTGGTTATTCCTCGCTGTTTCCTAGTGAGTCACAGCTGCCCCTGTCAAAACTGATACTGCTACTAATTATAACAACGACTAATGCGAGAAGTGTGATTGAGGGTATGTTCTGACTTAAACAGACGTATAAATCCATTACTTTCCTAAGATGCAGAACAGCATTCACCGGATTGTGTTCTAGTTGGTTTACAAGCACCTCGAGTGGTGTATATACACTGATGATGCCATTCTAGGGCAACAGAATAGTGTAAGGTTTGTCGCCTTAGTGACTGGGGTAGGAAACTTGGATGTCTGATGTTGGACAAATGTATTCTGCATTATAGTAATAAGAGCGTTGCATTCTACACGAGTAATATCTCGGAAACTGTATGACATTAACAACATAGCATTTTTTAGGTCAGCACCGTGTAACCATATGAGTGTGTGTTTATGCCCTGCGATCATTTCTCTTATGCCGGTACCTTCTTGGTATTGACTTCAGACCGTGGAATAATGCTTCAGAATTGATAGCACGGTTTATTTACGTGAAATGTTTCGAACTCCATCTGTCTGGAGCTCCACACATTTCTTCTTAACCGTCCGTTATTTCATCGCAACATTATCATGTCTACTTTACACCAATAAGCGGCGCTACCCTCCTCGCCACGAACGCATCTGTACTTTTGGACGGGTGTCGTGGGTAAGATTGGTGTTGCAAGGAGAATTTGTCAAGGACAATGTGGGACGGTCCTGCCTATCTCCGACTTTATCTTGCGAATGCGTGAATACTCTGTGACGCCCATCCACACAGTGAATAAAGGCCAGTAGTAATCGTTAATTCCGCACTGTGATCGATGAGCTACAAATACGTAGATAAACTAATATTTCAGTATAGGACACTGTCTGGTATACTCTGATGTATATGTTCGAATGGACGTATTGCACAATCGTGTAGCTAAATTTTGCAATCTAGTATGTGATACTTGTAAAGTAGTGGAAAGTTGATTACCGAAGATGCAGAAACTGTCAAACATTCCGCAGCGTCACTGGCTGGCTTTGAAATTACAGAAAAAACTTGTAAAATTGCTAAAAATTGATCGCGCTATCAACTGCAGTGTTTATTACAGGACATTCTCCTATACCAACAGTGGCTTTTCCATCCGATCCGTCCACTGGCACACTAGTGATTAACGCATAATGATTGACTGACACCAGTTTGTTGAGATGGAGGGAGCCATGGCGGAAAACTGGATATCTGTTACTTGTCACTATGGAATACGGGTTTCAATGTGGAGCTCATCACCTTCAGAGAGTTGTTTGGAAGCGTTCCTCTGTGCTGCATACTCGTCCTATTTCTACATGCGACGATACCACTGACAAGTTTTTTTTCACCATTTTTTGTTCCTACTACCTGGCGCATGTTGTGAATGGCACCTTCTGGCGATGGTCAACTCCGAAATAGTAATCATCTACATGGTTACAAAGTGGGGAAACAATACTCGTCGAAATGGAACACCGAGACATCCACTACCTCGTCGCTGTGAATGATGACATTGATTGCGTAGGTTTTCACTTTCGGACAGCTGTTGGAAACGCTGTACAATGCCGCAAATTCTTCCAGTTTCCATATGCTGCGATGTCTTCCACAGTTTTGTCAATGAGAAACATCGCCTCTGTTTTTATTGTTGTTGGAGCTGCGTAGTTTACACCACACGATGTTCAGCTTTCTGTGAGAGTCAAACGATTCTATGGACCTCGAAATCACGGTAGAAAAACAAAGTGTATAGCAGTGTACAGACCTTTAAAAGTATCCCGCTTGAATGTGTTACAGCCGAGAAACTTTGTATTAAACTACCTGTATTGTGATTAATACTTTACTCGATATGGTCTTCCTCCAGTACAGTCGACAAAACTTTCGCAGATCAATGGCAGTGACTTCTAACGCTAGCTACGTGCTCCAGTGGGGCGATATATGTGTATGTAATATGCTCGATGTAAACACACAGACAGTATTTGTTTTTTCGATGTAACAGATGAGAGACACATGGTAAAATCTTACAGGACGTTCTATTATAAGGAGTGGAACAACTAGTATAAAGTTAGGATGCATATAATTGTCTCAAAGCTACACTCATTTTGCTCATAAAACTAATGGAAATCGAATGTGGACTCATGACTGTTGTTATTATTATCGTCATGACTGCGTGTTTAAACTTTAAGTGTTACCGCAAGTCGTTTAACACTTCATACTGCGTAAACTCTAATTATAAAGTAGACACCACTTGAATTATAGTTTGTTGTGGAAGCCAAAAATGATAGCGTTTTTTGCGCAACATGTGAGTAGATTGCGTAAATTATTCTGTGATGATCAAATTGCTTACAAAACTGGAACACAAGAATCTACTGTATGACAGAAAATTTAGGGACATGCCAGTAGAGGGGAGTTACGGAGCAAAAATATCAAACGTAAGTACACAGACAATAATTTGTTTCGATTTAACGGAAGAGAGCGAGAGACACGGTAAAATCTTGTTGGAGGTTCTAATGCAAGAGTGGTTCTCACAATTTGTTTCGTACACGCAGGTGTGATATAGTTTCGCATTGGTAAAATGGAACTTGTCATAATGTGCAAAGCATCAACATCCTTTTCAGTTATAGTATGTTGCTGTCGAATGGAAAATGATGGTGGTTTTTTCCGACATGTGAGCTAATGGCTTGATGGTTGTATTCTCTATTGTTATTTCACGTGTCTGAAATGTTTGTAATACATACGTGCATTACAGTTTATTTACAGACATTGATTTGAACGCTAGAGACGTTCTCAGGTCGTGTAAATTGTCCATCAAGCTATAAGAAATTACTTAACATAGATGTTTTTTCTCCGGAATTTGAATGCTCGAATTTTCTTTACTCTGATGGTGCTTTCGAACCTGCAGTTGAACAGAAAACCTATAACGATTTTGCTCAGAAACTTCAAGAAAATGGACTGCGCCTATTTTCGTGGAAAGAGGACATCTACTATCACCGCGATAGTGTTTTCCTTTTTAAAAGACGGTTGATTATAAGAGTTGCGTTGACACTGCATAACGACAGGCCTATTGGATGTGTTGAGGGCATACCTACTCTGTGAGGCCGCCAACGCAGCTGCGGTCCATGACGAGGGAGCCAGCATGTGGGGGTTGGGCTGTGTCGCTGTGTGATGAACAGGTTGCACTTGGAGCGGCCGTCCATTTATCCCCTATTGTTTACTTGACTATACCGCAGGGCCGGTAGACCGCAAAGCAGGCCGCGGCGATACTAGCTGAAGAATACTGTACTCCCAGATACAGTGGGGTCTGCGGTCTCTTTAGGTGGAAGGCCTCTTGTTTTCCAAGTCGCTGTTGTTCCCTGGGGGCCCAGTCTTTTCGAGAACTGCGTTTAACAGATTGCGTATTGTTCTTGTCTTTCGTCTGTGACAGATTTTCGCAGACTGGAGACAGTACATCAGTGCACCAGAAGGATTTCTTTGTGGACCAGCAGTGGCAAGATAGCACAGCTTCCATCCCTACTTACGGTGAGGAGAAGGAGGGATCAGGTGTGGAGGGGGTGGGGGTGGGGGTAAGGCTATCTTCAACTTGGTTAGTTCGTGAGCGCCCATCGAGGAGGACACAGCTCCAACTGCTGCCCCTCTACAATCTTCTGGGGTCGGTTTTTGTGGTAGTTGCTTTATTCTGATGATTTTTCCCAATCCCCAGCACATGTGTTGCATTATGGCCCATTCATTATGAGTGGTGGTTTCTTCACGAAAATTTCGAAGTGTAATTAGAACAGTGATGTATTTTTTTCTCCATGAGTTGTGGTGTATTGGCTTTGATTACCTAGGCTGCATGCTGATTGCCGAGCAGGTATCAGTAACGAACTCTGACGTCAAACAGAGATAGATACAGTCCTCAGCTGTATGCTTACAGGTAATTAAACTCCTCTCTGTCTGACACTAGCATCGCGTCATTTGAAAATATTTCCCACCAAAGAAAAAAGGAAAGTACCTCACACCCCAGCCTTTTTCGCGCCAGCTTGTTGGTGAAGGGTAGAGTTTGAGTGCGCCTGCCACTAGTTTCGAGAGGTAATGTGAAATATTTTTCCAGCAGGATAACACCAGTTGGACAGGAACAGCACCGTCAAATTTTGAGCTGTATTGCGATTTTAGGCAGTCCTTGTGTAGCGCTGTGCATATAATTGGGTAATTAGGACGGATCTGTATGATTAATTACGTAATTAGGCTCGGTCTTTACTTCAGTTTCCTAACCAAATTAATAAATGTGCAATAACTAAGCTTCCTCTCCTGCAGCCGGCCGATGTGGCCGACCGGTTCTAGGAGCTTCAGTCTGGAACGGCGCGACCGCTACGGTCGCAGGTTCGAATCCTGCCTCGGGCATGGATGTGTGTGATGACCTTAGGTTAGTTAGGTTTAAGTAGTTCTATGTTATAGGGGACTGACGACCTCAGATGTTAAGTCCCATAGTGCTCAGAGCCATTTCATTTCAACCTCTCCTGCATCTGTGCAGTTTCCACGTTGTGGGGGTGCACTTGGGATTTCCATCCAGGAATTCCACGGTTCGAGTCCCAGAAAGGGCATCGCCGTTTTTAATTTCCCGCCCGCTGCCGTGCGTAAGGTGGGGTAGGACGCCAACACCGTCCTGGGACAAGGAAATTCCCACCAAAATTCGAAATTGCTGTCAAAATTCAAAATTCCTGCCAAAATTCGAAATTCTCGTCGCAATTCGAAATTTCTGCCAATAGGGTTTTTTAAGTGGGGGAGAGGGCTAGAGTAAGGACTGGACAGAAGGCTTTGATTCACATGCAGGCTGAGAAAAAAAAACATGACGTCATCTGGGGTGGGGGTGGGGTTGGACATGGCCAGGGGGGGGGGTTAATTCGGTGATCAATTTAATTAATCTGCATATCAATTTGATATCCAAATTGGGCTCAGAGCCCTAGTACCCTACTAATCTTGATATATCACATTTTTCATCATGCAGTGTAATACTTTTCTTCACTTTGGCAAAAGTGAAAATAAAAACGTGTTCCTTTTTAGTATACAGCCTCTGCTAACATCAAGGGAAAAATTTGTCGACTTCGAAACATGTTAAATCGAATACTGAAAGCAGTAAGTTAATTTTACACCTCGTTCTTTAGCAGAACCCGTTTTCAGTATTTAAGACTTAGAACATAGAAATGTATTGTGCATATTCAGAAACGCCGCTGATATTGTTTCGTAACAAGAAGTTGGCGTAGCATACTCGTAAACTGCAGTGCGTTTACGACAGAGAAAAGTGATATTTGACACGTAACAGCTACTGTGGAAAATGTCCATCACAAACTAAGAAAATCAATAACCCTTTGGTCCATGTCTGGTCCATGTGCAAGAAATTATTCGGCCTGGCATTGATTGATAGAGTTGTTGGACGTCCCCCTGAGGAATATTGTGCCAAATTCTGTCCAACTAGCGCGTTACATCATCAAAATGCCGAGATGGTTGGAATTGGGAGGGCTGCCCCCAAACGCTCCTAATCGGGGAGAAATCCAGCGAATTTGCTGGACGAGGTAGGATTTGGCAAGTACGGAGAGAAAAGTAGAAACTCATCCATGTGTGGGCGGGCATTACCTTGCTGAAATGTAAGCCTTGGATGACTTGCCACGAAGAGCAACCAATCGTACGTAGAGCATTGTACACGTACTGCTGTGCCGTGGATAAACTGCTATGAAAATAAATGTCAAATCAGACCATCACTTCTGGTTTTTGGGCTGTACGGCAGGTGACAGTCAGGTATCCCACTGCTGTGCGCAGCGTATCCAGGCACGTCTTAGACTCAAGAGTGTTAACTGAGAGAGCGTTTCAGAATTTTGGGTGTTGCCGCAATTTATGCATTAGATCAGGGACCGGCACTTTGAGCAGTTTCTATGGGCTTCAGTGGTTTTTCACATTAAAAGAAAAGTAATGATGTCGATTTATTAGTTTTTATCTCTAATTACTGAGTTCAGGTTTCTCTAAAATCTGTGTAATTTTGAGGTTACTGTGTTTGTGATACCCTGTGCAACCAAGTTAATAGTGTAGGAAATGGTTCTGTTCGTTAAGTGACCCATCATATACAGGGCGTTACAAAAAGGTACGGCCAAACTTTCAGCAAACATTCCTCACACACAAAGAAAGAAAATATGTTATGTTGACATGTGTCCGGAAACGCTTACTTTCCATTTATAGCTCATTTTATTACTTCTCTTCAAATCACATTACGCATGGAATGGAAACACACAGCTACAGAACGTACCAGCGTGACTTCAAACACTTTGTTACAGGAAATGTTCAAAATGTCCTCCGTTAGCGAGGGTACATGCATCCACCCTCCGTCGCATGGAATCCCTGATGCGCTGATGCAGTCCTGGAGAATGGCGTATTGTATCACAGCCGTCCAAAATACGAGCACGAAGAGTCTCTACATTTGGTACCGGGGTTGCGTAGACACGAGCTTTCAAATACCACCATAAATGAAAGTCAAGAGGGTTGAGGTCAGGAGAGCGTGGAGGCCATGGAATTGGTCCGCCTCTACCAATCCATCGGTCACCGAATCTGTTGTTGAGAAGCGTACGAACACTTCGACTGAAATGTGCAGGAGCTCCATCGTGCATGAACCACCTGTTGTGTCGTACTTGTAAAGGCACATGTTCTAGCAGCACAGGTAGAGTATCCCGCATGAAATCATGGCGGTGAATCGAGAAAGTACAGTACATACTGACGAAACGAAAATGAGCTCTAACATGGAAATTAAGCGTTTCCGGACACATGTCCACATAACATCTTTTCTTTTTTTGTGTGTGAGGAATGTTTCCTGAAAGTTTGGCCGTACCTTCTTGTAACACCCTGTATAAAGCCCGTACGAGATCAAGCTAGCTTAAGTGGTCACATTTGGGAATTATGCGAGATAGCCTCTACCCATTTGGGATAATATCTCCCGTCGCAAATTCTTGAACTTTGTCTTATCCACCAAGGACACAGAACGTTGGCCTATCTGGGAAATAAGCGAGAAGAGAGAGTCTTGCTTCACTGTCAGAATGTAAAATGTAAACAACTCAGAAGTACACTGCCAATGCGCGTGTGTTGACAACAAATGTTTAGCTCTCTAACGTAGTGGTATGTTAGTCTCAGAGACTTGAAAAGGTTAAAAAAAACAGGGGCGTTACTGCTGATAGCTAAAAAGTGCATCGTGAGTAGCTTTTAGTAAGTAGCGCGTGTAACGCAGACGAGAATTTCAAGGTCTGTGGGAGGCTTGTTGAGTCCCTTCAGCACTGTCATGCTGGCGCTCTCGTTAAGCCAATGCGTTATTAATGGCGACAGGCGACGTGTAAATGTTGTATTAGAATTCTTTGCACGTCCTAGAGATGCTGATGATAAAGTTCCCACGGCGACACGTAAATACGTGGATCACAAGGTCAATCCTTGACCGCAAGAGTAGAGGAGAATATTGCTTGAGAGGTTGGCAATGCAAGAGAAACACAAACAGGCGGATACAAAGACGCTGTCTGACGGCTAGACAGACAGACATATGTGCGCGCGTATACACAGACTTATACACTCACAAACATGATTGTCAGTACGGAATACAAAGCAGTCATTACAGGCTGCATCTGTGTACCTCTACGGTACTATACTAAACATCATTTACGTAGTGGCACCACTAGCGCCACTCTTAGGCGACTGGCGCGAATTTGAAGAGACATCATCTTTCAGGTGTAGGGACACGCCTCCTAACTTTCGTTTACATCGCACTACTGCTTCCTGATGTCAAGACTCTTTTTCCGTCAGTGTATTTTGTATTATTGGACTTACTCTAGTATTACCCATTGATATTAATAATAGATAATGAACTGAAAATTCAGATATTGAATCTATGTTCGTAATACGTTTATACAACATTTCCCCCAAAGGTTTCACAGCTTTGATGATTTTGTAGTATCATCTTTTCCCTCGAACTTTTTTTTTTACGACTTACACAGCAGTGTGTGTGCTTCTATGTAAGACAGCAGCATTTAGTTGTTCTTTTTAGAAAAACGTATGTATCTCTCACAACATCCATTGCACGCCATTATTCTGGCCAAGAAAGTAATCTTTCACTTCGCTCTCTCAACGTTTGCTGAATTTTGTCATGACCATACTTGGTGTGACACAATAAACAATGCTAACAACAAATAAAGTAGCAAAGGTAATCATAAGAAACTGAAAGAAACCGAGTTACAGCGTGCCTCGAGTGACCTCACTGAATAACGAGCCAATGGGACTGCAAAATGGGCTCGTGGCCATATCGGTTGGACCCTAGATGATTTGGAGACGGTGGCCAAGTCAGATAAGTACTGATTTCATTTGCTAAGAGCTGACCCCTCAAGGAACCCTCAAAGGAACGGACTCAATTTGTCAACAAAGCGATGTGCAAGCGGGAATGGCGATATGCATATACACAGATGGTGGTCGTGTCTCGTACAGAAGCAGTGGATTGGCGGAGCTGTGATTTGTGCTCAGGTGATTCATGTGAAAAGATTTCCTGTGTGATTATTGCCGCACGGTGGGAATTAACAGACTTTGAACGCGGAATGGTACTCAGAATTAGATGCATGGAACATTCCATATCGGAAACCCTTAAGGAATTCAATATTCAGAAATCCACGGTGTCAAGACTGCTCTCACAGTGTCAGATTTCAGACGTTACCTCTCACCACGGACAACATAGTGGCCGCCACAACGGCGAAAGAAGCAGTGTTTGCGTTGTCAGAGCTAACGGACAAGCAACACTGCGTGAAATAACCGCAGAAATCATTGTGGGACGAACGACGAGCGTATCCGCTAGGACAGTGCGATGCAATTTGGCGTTAATGGACTATGGCAGTAGACGACGACGCGAGTGCCTTTGCTAACAGCAGGACATTGCCTGCAGCGCTCCTTCCGGGCTTGTGACCATATTGGTTGGACCCTAGACTCCTTGAAAAGTGTGTCCTAGTCACTTGACTACTAATTTCAGTTGCTAAGAGCTGATGATAGGGTTCGAGTCTCGCGCAGACCCCATAAAGAAACGCACCCAAGCTGTCAACAAGGCAATGTGCAAGTTGGTGGTGGCTTCATAATGGTGTGGGCTCAGTGTACATGGAATGGACTAGGTCCTCTGATCCAGCTGGACCGATCACTGATTGGAAGTGGTTATATTCGTCTATTTGGGGACTATTGGCAGCCATTCATAGACTTCATGTTCCCAAATAACTATGGAATTTGTGTGGATGACAACGCGCCATGTCAGAACATTTCGGACAATTTGAGCGAATGATTTGGCCACCCAATCGTCCGACATGAACCCCATCGAACGTTTGTGGGACATAATCTAGAGGTCAGTTTCTGCACAAAATCCGGCACCAGCAAAACTTTCGCAATTCCAGACGACTATAGATGCAGCATAAATCTTTATTTCCGCAGGGGATTTCCAATGACTTGTTCAGTTCATGTCACGTCCGGCTTCTGCCCTTCGACGCGACATTAGGAGTCATGCCATGACTTTTGGCTTCTCAGTCTCAGTCTAGATTGAGTCTTTGCGAGTGGTTGTATATAATATATAAAGTGGTTGTATATAACCTACTTATATGTTTCTCATCTTGGCAGTTGTACTTGATTGGAATTCAGGTATATTTACTTCGTCTTCTTTGGTGAAGGAGGTTCGGAAAACCATGTTTAGTAACTCTACTGTAGTGGCACTGTCGGCTTTTCGACGTCTTCAGCGCTAAATGTGCATTTAAAAATTGCTACTGCAAGTAACTAGAACATGACAATTCTACCATCGGGTGACCGTGTGTCTCCGTATTTAGACACTGCAGAAGCTGGACGCCGTATGACAGAACGGTCGTATCTGCCTGTGGTGACCTACGTGAGACACTGGCGTGACGATTCGAGTTGGAATTATTTTTTTACTAGCTGTTTCCCGCCGCTGTCACAGATATCAATAGCTTAGTTATGATGTGTGAGTAAGTAAGCTACAGCCCACCCGGTTAGCCGTGGTGTTCGGCCAGAGAGCCCGTTGGCCTCTGTAATAAAAAAACTGAGTGGAAGGATCAACGACCGAACTTGAACAGGATGTCTTGCGACTTCCGCAACGACCGAACACACACACAAAAAAAGCGGTCTAACGCACAGCTTTCCGGAGCGGGAAGGAGCGCCTGGTCCCCGGCACGAATCCGCCCGGCGCACTTGTGTCGAGGTCCGGTGAGCCACTCAGTCTGTGGATGGTTTTTACGCGGTTTTCCATCTGCCTCAGTGAATGCAGGCTGGTTCCCCTTATTCCGCCTTGACTACACTATGTCGGTGATGGTTGCGCGAACAAGTTCTCCACGTACACGTACACCACCATTATTCTACCACGCAAACATAGGGGCTACACTCGTCTGGTGTGAGAAGTTCCCTGGGGGGAGGGGGGGGGGGGGGAGGCTTCCATCGGGGGCCGAACCGCACAATAACCCTGGGTTCGGAGTGGGGCGGCGGAGGGGTGAAATGGACTGCGGTAGTCGCCATTTCTAGGTCCCCGGTTAACATACAACATACAAGTAAGGTACTGTATGCGCAAAAACATCAAGTAGCCCCACGTGTCTGCCTGTTCGACTAAACGTAACTCGTGATGTGCGCCCCATTCTGCCCGCTCCCAAGCTGTCCCACAATGCACGATGCGTCGGCATGCGCAACGACGATGCAAAAAAATGGCTCTGAGCACGATGGGACTCAACTGCTGAGGTCATTAGTCCCCTAGAACTCAGAACTACTTAAACCTAACTAACCTAAGGACATCACAAACATCCATGCCCGAGGCAGGATTCGAACCTGCGACCGTAGCGGTCTTGCGGTTCCAGACTGCAGAGCCTTTAACCGCACGGCCACTTCGGCCGGCTAACGACGATGCAGATCAGTGCTTCCAGAGGGCCGTGGGAAGGAGTGCGCCTCTATGCGTCGTGCTGTTGAAGTAGCTATACATTACACGACGTGTACATTGTGCAAGAAGTAGTGTGGAAGTATAGATTAAATACAGTGAAGGGTGCATAAGCATTGTAGTCATTACTTTGAATCGCTTCACATATGAAACAATAAAAGCATTTTCACAGATATGGTAAAGATCAAAATTGAAAAAGTGAATGGCTTTCTCAAAGAATAAATATTTCTCACCAGTGTGAGTAATATATTTGAAACCAATGAGTATCTTGTACTACACACTTTCTAAAAGTAGCCTACATATGTTCTTCCTCAGGGTTCGTGCCATCTCCATACGAAAATTTCACTAAAATCAGTTCAATTACGATAACTTTTATTTTTCGTGATCCGATTTTGATGATATACGGTGCCCCAAGCTATACTCAAGTTACCTGCGAAAACCTCATAAAAATTGAGCTAGTTGTTTTGGGTGAAACGTGTTCAGACAAACAGACAGACGCGACAGTTTTACAGATTTATTATTTGTATGCCTATAGATGTCAACGATTACAGCGATTGTAGCTCCGTCGGCCGGAGTGGCCGAGCGGTTCTAGGCGCTACAGTCTGGAACCGCGCGACTGCTACAATCGCAGGTTCGAATCCTGCCTCGGGCATGGATGTGTGTGATGTCGTTAGGTTAGTTAGGTTTAAGTAGTTCTGAGTTCTAGGGGACAGATGATCTCAGAAGTTAAGTCCCATAGTGCTCAGAGCCATTTGAACCATTTTTGATTGTAACTCCACCTCCTGCCATTGAAGCCAGAGTACCCACGCTGATTGTTCATTACTGTGTTGAAACGAAAAATCTATTCGAAAAGAGATCCCCCACTCATATACAGCGTTCACGAGCACGGTTATACGCACAAACTGAGAGGTTAACAGTGAAACGTCCCCTTCGAAAAATTATGAACGACTGTGCTGGTAAACCTCTTATGTTATTTGGTTTTCAAACAGCTGAGCGTAACTTAACGTGCTCAGACATTTCTGTCTTTACTTACTCTGATCATCACTAAACTGACACACAATATTGTTTTTTAGCGCAACGCAATCTGACTTTCAATAACGCCCACAAAAAACTGGCCCTGAATAGCAATAACCTATACCTTTCATGAATCACTTATCTCACAAAAATCTTCGTTACTCGAACTACTGCAATGCAGTGAGCGCCAATACTGCCAGCTACGCAAAAAATTCTAACCACTTAAGGCACTAACAACTGATAGTCATAGTTAGCAAATGAAATATTTTGACAGAGAACAAACAATGTATATACCTTAATAGCGTTCAAAAGTCATAATATATATATCTATCAGTTAATGACATCCATCTTTATAAATTTCCTTTTTCTGGCGGACACACGTCCAGATCGTCCGTACTCAAAACTCTGGCATCTCTCTCTCTCCACATCCACCACTGCCGGCGGCTCACCTCCGACAGCACAACGATACGCGCTGTTCCCATCCACCTGCCCAACACTGCACAAACGAATATTCCAACAATGCGTCGAACCAGCTATAGACTGCACACAGCACAGTTGGTGATTTTCATACAGAGCGCTACGTGGCGTTACCAACATAAAAACCTCAACAGCCTACTTACAACCAAAAACGCAGTTATGTACACTAATCGCGTTCTAAAATGTTGGGAGCAATACGTATTCTCATACCACGAGAGACACCCACAAAAAATGTCGAGCACTATCGTTTCGGTGGTCCAGGTGTCCATATCTTTGAACAGGGTACACTCACACAGGCCAACGGTAAAGCAGCATTGTACTCCTTCCGAATGTGCGTCTCACCAACTGTGCATTAGGTCCTGACTTCATTTTTATGGATGACAGCGCGTGACGGCATCAAACTGTGCAGGTGGCGGAGCTGTCGGCACGAGAGGATATTCGGCGGATGGATTGCCTGCCCGTGCCTCCGACTTAAATACCATATAGGACGTTTCGGATGCTTTGGGAGATGCATTGCAGCTTGTCCACGTGGACCAACGAGCATGCAGCAGTTGTCAACCGCGCTGGTGGAGGAATGGAACTCCTTACCTACCTTGCGGCCAGTATGGGAAAACGTTGCAGGGCACGCATTGCTGTCAGTGGTGGTAGCACACCGTATTAAGGGGAGGTTTGCTATCTTTGGCCCGAAAAAAGCATGTTCCTTGAGAATGTTTTTCTAGCGATGTGTTATAGATACCAATATCAAATTTGGTCAAAATGTTTATTGATATTTCCTCTACAACCTGGAACTTTTTCGACCGGAAATGTCGAAGAGCAAAGGCGGAAGTGCCGTCGGAACGAAACAAAATTTCGATAGAGACATCCACGCGCGGTATGTCACAGGTCAACCAGCTCGTCTGAAATCAAAATTGAGTTGACTTTAGCGAAGTACATAAGATTCTTTAGGAGTTGCACCTCGTTTAAGTAATTTGGACCATAGGAAACAAAATGACGGCCATTTAAAACAAAATAGGGTTTTTTTCATCGATTTTTCGAATTCGTCGGCCAAATAAAAATACACTACTCTCCATTAACATTGTTACACCAAGAAGAAATATAGATGATAAACGGGTATTCATTGGAGAAATATATTATACTAGCACTGGGTGCATAGATCCTGAGAAATCAGTACCCAGAACAACCACCTCTGGCCGTAATAACGGACTTGATACGCCTGGGCATTGAGTCAAACAGAGCTTGGATGGCGTGTACAGGTACAGCTGCCCATGCAGCTTCAACACGATACCACAGTTCATGAAGAGTAGTGACTGGCGTATTGTGACGAGCCACTTGCTCGGCCACCATTGACCAAACGTTTTGAACTGGTGAGAGATCTGGAGAATGTGCTGGCCAGGGCAGCAGTCGAATATTTTCTGTATCCAGAAAGGCCCGTACAGGTCCTGCAACATATGGTCGTGCATTATACTGCTGAAATGTAGGGTTTCGCAGGGATCGATAGAAGGGTAGAGCCACGGATCGTAACAATTCGAAAATGTAACGTCCGCTGTTCAAAGTGCCGTCAATGCGAACAAGAGGTGACCGAGACATGTAAACAATGGTACCCCATACCATCACGCCGGGTGATACGCCAGTATGGTGAAGACGAATACACGTTTCCGATGTGTGTTCACCGCGATGTCGCCAAACACGGATGCGACCATCATGATGCCGTAAACAGAATCTGGATAAATTCGAAAAAATGACATTTTTCCATTCGTGCACCCAGGTTCGTCGTTGAGTGCACCATCGCAGTTGCTCCTGTCTGTGATGCAGCGTCAAGGGTAGCCGCAGCCATGGTCTCTGAGCTGATAGTCCATGCTGCTGCAAACGTCGTCGAATTATTCGTGCAGATGGTTGTTGTCTCGTAAACGTCCCCACCTGTTGATTCAGGGATCGAGACGTGGCTGCATGATACGTTACAGCCATGCGGATAAGATGCCTGTCATCTCGATTGCTAGTGATACGAGGCCGTTGTAGTCCAGCACGGCGTTTCGTATTACCCTCCTGAACCCAGCGATTCCATATTATTCTAACAGTCATTGGATCTCGACCAACTCGAGCAGCAATGTCGCGATACGATAAAACGCAATCGCGATAAGCTACAATCCGATGTTTATCAAAGTCGGAAACGCGATGGTAAGCATTTCTCCTCCTTACATGAGGCATCACAACAATGTTCCACCAGGCAAAGCCGGTCAACTGCTGTTTGTGTATGAGAAATCGGTTGGAAACATGCCTCATTCCAGCACGTTATAGGTGTCACCACCGGCGTCAACCTTGTGTGAATGCTCTGAAAAGCTAATCATTTGCGTATCACAGCATCTTCTTCCTGTCGGTTAAATTTCGCGTCTGTAGCACGTCATCTTCGTGGTGTAGCAGTTTTAATGACCCGTAGTGTATTTATAGTTGATGGATCGGAATAAACATGGTACAACTCCTAGGCAATGTAGTTAGCTTCGTCGGAAACAAATAATCGTGCCAATCGGTTCAGTAGATTTGAAGATACCATACTCGCGATGAAAAACTTCATTTCGAGAAAAGCGCGTTTGAAGTTTTGACTACATTTAAATGGAATATTATGCAACTTACGTTCAATCTGCTGTTCCGGGGCCATAAACTAGCCATTCCTCTTCCTCAATGATGGCGTTTTGCTCGATCTGGGCCGTCCTGCGGTGCTCCAGAACCGCTCGCTCGGCCGGTGACAAGCGGTTTTCGGCCGCTGGAATCGGGTGGTCGTCCGAATCCTTCGCGAACTGCGTCGAATAGAGTCCCAGGGTGACGTCCATCGTTGTCATGGTCTTCAGAATTGCTGAATACCCTTCGTTGAAGCTGCTCACTGCCAGGAAAGCCGCAATCTCCACAGTCTTCGCGCCAGAATGCAAATGATTGGGGGCTAAGTTCCAAACACACGCGCTCAATCTTTCATTTGAATTTTGTGTGTTTTCTCCCAAATACTGGTACAGTAACTCGTCATCCGAAAGGGCCTCGTAAATCGTATGAACCACTTTTTGACCTTCCTTGGAGAGCGGCTGGTCGTGCTGATATTCGTCCAGACGTCCGGTAGCCTCTGCAATGCGCCACTTGCACCAACTAGTTTCCCCAGCCGAATAATTTTGGTGTTGTGCGTGGTCATCCATCGAACACTTGTGAAAATACGTTGCCAAAATTGGATTCTTCATCTGTTCCACCGAACTGGAATGCCGTCCGATTGCTAGGCCGTAGTACGTCGTAAGCTCCTTGATCACTTGATCCTTGGGCAAGCACATAGAACCATTTTTCGCGGCTACAAACCGAAATTCCCGAAAAAAACTGGAGCGTTAGAAAGGCCGATTTCAGGCAGGTGCATTTGTTTTTGTTCAATCGCGAATAACAAACATTTTCTTTTCGTATTCGGAAAAACCGTTTTAGGGGTGGATTCTAAACACTTTTATGAATCTAAAAATACAATTTTTAAAAAATCGGTTTTTGGAACCAAAATATAGTAAACCACCCCTTAAGAGCCGTGTCCTCCCTTTTGTAATGTCCAGCAAACCATCGAGAATCGCGCTGACTTCAGTGCATTACTGTCATTGAATAGCAGTGCCATTTCTGTTCCTCTCATTGCGTAATTAGTTTCTTTCTGTACTGCACTATAGCTGTTCTTTCTTTGTATGGTCAAAGTTTCATCAAGCTACGTTACTTGTCAGTGACACGTCATGCGAAAATTACTTTTCTATTTAAGTTTTGCACGCCACTTTATAATGGCCGACTTTTTCCAGTTCATTCAGGGGTTGGTACAGCTATCACTTCGTGTGATATGAAGAAACAAGGGGTCTTGGTTGTAGCGCTAAAACTTTTTTTATTACATCCCAATGACACGTATCACGTTAATTTAGGCATCTTCGGTTTGACTTTGTTTACGTAAGAAATACAAAATTTCATAATGGTGGCGAGACCCCATTTAGCGAAACTGTATTACCAGGAAAGTATCAAAGGAACTTACTGATATTTAGTAGCCATGGATACATGGAATACCGTGCATAAAAATATCCCAGTAGGTAAATGACCCTTGTCACAGCATAAAAAACACAGCGCAGTATCCTATAAAAAACAGAGCGTAACCAAAAGGCGTTTTGAAAAATATTATGTAACCTGCTTTTTCCCTAATTTGAATACCCAAACTATAAATAAGAAAGAAGCAACAGATGACAGCATGTGGCTCAGTCCAATGCAAACCAAACGGAATGAGGCCTGTGGTAAGTCTTTACGTCAATAACAAGTCGGAGGTATAGTGTATATTCAGGCTGCACGCATCCCACTGGATGTGAAAATATACAAGGCCCCTAAAACTAGGACACGCAACACTCTGAAATTTACCTCCTGAGATATTTTTATGCATTACATCCCACACACCCATCGCTACCAAGTATCAGTAAGTTGTTTTGTAAGGTTTCAGGCAAATCCCACACCTTCCAAATCCAGCAGTATGTCACATAGCTCCGAATAAATCGTGACATTAAATTAACCAAAGTAATACGATTAACGAGTGAGCAAATGGAATAACACAGACTAACACAAGAATGCCTAAATGCATGTCATACTTTCCCACCGTGAAACAGACGCAGTTTCGAGGGGAGAAACGAGAACAGAAGCCGAGAGCAGAATCGTGTTAAGCTAGAAGGCCCTACGATAAGGGACGGACACCCACGTCGCCAGCCAATCGCCAGGACCACCCCCCAGCCCATGTTAAAAGATAGAGCCCTCCAGAAGAACAGTATAGATCTTACGATAACACTAAAAGGGCCACACCAGCTGCAAGTTTTAGCGTGAGACTTTTTCGCGTTTCTGTTACGTTGCAAACGTTAAAAACATTGCCACACCACGAGAAGTATAACGTTTCTCATTGGATAGACATAATTTTTGTAGGCGGAGCTTAAGGTTAACATTGAGACCCTGATTGGTCAGATGAAAACACAGCCAGATAGTTTTTTTTAACTAACTTTGGTAAATTGTAGTAAGGAGAAGTTAGGAGAGAGTTGCTTCCGAGACTGCAAGCTGTATGTTGCTGTGCCGCCCGCCGCCCCCTGACGCTGCCTAACCAACGACGAGGTAATGAACGCACGCGATGCCGCATAACAGCGCATAAAGCTTCACTCAGAACTGCAGATGTCTCATCTGTTACACCCCCTTTTTACGTAATACTAGTGTCGATCGTCAATTAAATCTCATGGTGTTCACATTTGCTACTTGAAGTAAAAATCTGAAACGCGATGATTTTTCTGTTATATAATTATTGAGAAGCCACATCAGCCACTGTAATTTACGACAAGTTAGATAAGTAATTAAAGATAATTGAGGGTCACTGTAGACCATTTCGATAGTTTTCTCTTTTGTGAAACTTAATTTAAACCTAGATTACAGATGTGATATGAAATAGGTCATCCTTCGATCAATTGTAGAACTTGGAAACCCATTCAGGGAATATTCGTTCACATTTTTGTTGAACGCAGTTGGTTTTTATCGTCCTGTATTAAAACATTTCCTTTTATCAATAGTGCAATTTATAAACAATGTTTTGTGAGTAGAATAAAATTTCCAGTTGTAAACTTAACTGCTTTTTCGACGCTATTTTACCAGCTAACTAAAATAGGAAAGCATTGAACCCCTTCCACTAAATTAAGTTGGTATTAAGATTCTTTTACAGGGAGTGCAGTGGAGCTGACGCTGAAATCATTAAGTATTTGGTTATATCATCGCTAGTCTCACTGAACTCTTCTGAACTCTACATGTCATGTGTGGTCTGGCGTCTCCTTACCAGCAACAGGTCCCAGGCTGAAACTAATCATCCTGGCAGGGTCGCCATATGAAACGTCCCCTTTGAACAATTATACACGTGACTGGGCTTAAACTGACACACAATATTTTGTTCGCCTCCAACTGCGCAACGCTACGCGCTGTTAACAGCCCAGCTGCCCAACACTACAATGGCGAGTATTACAACAACGCAAAGCAGCCACAGACTGCACACAGCACAGCCAGTGATTTTCATACAGAGGTGGCGTTACCAATAAAAAAACCTAAACAGCCTACTTACAATCAATTCCCTAAAAAACACGCTCAGAGCGTCGTTGCGCGAAAGTGGTAGGGAGACACGAATGAGAACAAACAGACACCACACAGAATGTTAGAGTTGTACATTTTCCTTGTAATCCAATTTCACTAAACGGTACTATTATGAAAATTTGTATTTCTTCTGTAGACCATTCCGAACATGCTTAAATAAACGTGAAACGTGTCGTTGGGAAATAATATAATAAATAAAATTCATAACAATTTTGCACTGCAACCAAGACTGCTTGTTCTTCACTTTGTAATGGCTACAACAATAATGTTTTTTCGGTACGAAATTAGCGAATAACGAACACTTTGCAAGGGTACGTGAGTCGACAATATCGAAAATATCCAGTGGAAAATTTATAACCTTGGTCCTATATTATGCCACTCTAGTGCGCAAGCACTCAGCGGATTCGCGCCAAAACGGCAGAATCGCGCAGTGCGACTGGCACAGGACTCGCCAAGGAACTTCCAAACACCGTGACTCCTGGAAAATATTGCTGTTGCCTCTCTGAAGGAGCGTTTTCTGGGGAGTCTCCAATTATTTTACGAGAAGGCGCTGAAGCCCCAGAACTGTCATGTCAAAGGCTCGAACACAAAATCCAAACTAGTACCACTACAAGATGTTCACATCTGATGACACGACAATCAGTATCTTATGACTGAAGGAATCATAACAAAACAGAACCAAATGCGATGCGAACGTTACCGCGTACAAAGCTTGGAAAGACAAACGTGCGGGTTACAGATTTCAGCGCTAGCCGGCGTGGGAGAACTCGCCTTCCATGAATAAAATGGATATAGTTGTACGTCAGTATTGAAAAATTTAAATGATAATGAGGTAGGTAGCCGATAAACGGGTAGATAATTCTGACAACTCGAGATCAATCCTCTACAGCGATATTACCAGTTCCGCCTCTTTCGGATATTGTTGTACAAGTCACTTCGGAATGAATTTGTGGTAATGTGCGTGTTGCTAGATCAGCAAGATTAGCTTTTTACATCTAGTATTAAAAGATACACGGTCAAACGGTCAGAGCTACGAAAATTTTAATGATATAGTAATCCAAAGAGAAATAAAAGAATGTTAATTGTTGACTGGTGGTCGTCGTTTAATCTCTGTCCGGCAAAAATAATTTCCTTCAACCCTTTCTTCACGTCTTAGTATCCAGAAAAACTAACTATAAAGTTTATCGTGAGTAAACACTGTCTGATAAAGAAAATAATGTGACTAAACACTGCCTGACAAAAATAATGAAGCATCCATAAGACATAGTCGGACGTCAATGGAACTTCGTACATGTAATCACCAACGACGGGTGTGTAAATTATTAGAATAGCAACTATCTGTGACAGGTGGATCTAGCACCAGAGTGGATTAGTGTTTTTCGCTGTTAGTGTTGTTACCAGAACTGGTAGCGTATGTAAGGCTCAAATGGCTCTGAGCACTATGGGACTTAACATCTATGTTCAACAGTCCCCTAGAACTTAGAACTACTTAAACCTAACTAACCTAAGGACATCACACAACACCCAGTCATCACGAGGCAGAGAAAATCCCTGACACCGCCGGGAATCGAACCCGGGAACCCGGGCGTGGGAAGCGAGAACGCTACCGCACGACCACGAGCTGCGGACCGTATGTAAGGGACGTGACACAGCGTCAGATGTTAAGCGATCATTGTGGAGGACACGGAGATCCCGTGCACTCCAATGAGGCAGCGTTCTGAGCACCTGACAGAGTTTGAGATGGTTTGAGATGTGCCTCATTGAGGGTCACTATTTGGCAAGTTGGTCGAATCATGCAATATTCTGTTTTGCAGGACATTCGGGCGTGAGAGTGGCCCGATGCCGGACTGCACGGGCTGGTGAGGGCATACACGGATCCGGGCGACGTCCAGCCACAAGGGAAGATCACCGTATTGTGCGCTAAGCACATCCTCACCTCTTCATGTTTGCACCTGCAATTCTAGAACAAGAAAAGGGCCCTGCAACATTCCACGCCATGGTCCGGAGACTAGCAGCGCCAGACTGGGAGACTATCGCCATTTGTGTAGGCTGCCGTAGCCTCCACAACACAGATTGCTGTGTTTGGAGTGGTGATGTGACAGAGAAATACTGTGTACTGTTGAATGGCGTCGCATTGTGTTCAGCGATGAAGTGCGGCTGCTGTGTTCTACCGTGGATGGCAACCGATCCCAACGGAGACTTGCCGGAAATCGTTCTACCCGTGAACTATTCGCGACTGGAACAGGAAAGGGGGCAAGTGACGGTGGTACGCAAAGTAGCCTCCGTCAGGCAGCGCAAGGTGACTTGCGGAGTTAAGATTTAGATGTAGGCAATTGCGGCGACGTGTGGAGAGAACACATTCTTCCAATCTCTGTATGCCCATCCTTATACAGATGGTTGCGAGACAGAATGTCGAATCAAAACACTTTTCAGCTGTCTAAATTTCAATTGTTATTTTATTGAGCAACCAGTTTCGGCGAAGTATTACGCCGTATCCCGGTTCCCTGACCAACCCACTTTCTTTGTTAGATTTCGTGTATACAGGATGTTCGTTTTAACTTTAGACAGCTAAATATCTCGAAAACGACACATGTCAATAAAAACAATTTTTAGGTAAAAAGCTAATGTTGGTAAAGGAGACATATGTCTGTGCTACAAATGGCCACCTCCTAACCACCCCTTCTGCGTGAGAGGGGTGAACTTCATATTTTCAAATGTGAACCGCCCAGTTTTATTGCATATACCGATTCTGCGCCAAAAAATATGAAAGCTTTACTCAAACCATTGTTTTACATTCGTGGTAGATGGTATTGTAATCGACAAATATCAAGGTTGCCCGTTTTTGCAGCTGAGAAGTGACGCATCTGATATATTTACGTTCAAACATTAGACGAGTGCACCAAATGTGATTGAGAATAGAGAAATATGGCTAGACATTGACATTTCTGGCGAATGAGCTACCTGTACTGTAATATTGTTTCCTGTTTCCTAGGACGTTGATTGTGATGAGTCCCTAAACCATCAGAGTGCTTCATTCCAGGGGCCGCTCTCGAAACCCGCCATCAGGGTGACTGATTTCGGTGTGTGTTCCCAACCGCCGTAACTCCTGCGCTGGAAGCTACGCGGTTGCCGGTGGAATACAAGCGACTACCATTGTAGTACCGTAAAATCTCGATGAAGTGTTAGTACAGGCGCATCTGCCATGGATACTCACCGAAATCAAGCACTCTAATGGTGATAGGAGAGGAGCCTCAACGAAACCGCAGCCCAATTGTGGCTGGCAAAGGGACTCACCGATATCAAGCATGCTGATGGGAACAAAAAAGTATTTAATCCACGTTGTTGTTCTGGGATCCCGATGAAGATAGTTTCTAATCAGACACGAAACGAATAACGTACTGTACTGTGCAGTCAAATTTTCAACACTAAAAAAAATCTCGAACACAAATTTCTACCATTAAAACACACTGGTTTACATTTACATTGTAAATGAAAAGTAGAATCAACAGTTTCCATTCTTAACTGCCAAAACTGGCACACTTGATATCTGTCGATTACAGCGCCATCCACCGCGAATGGAAATTTCAGTAAACTATGTATTTTTTGGTGAAGAATCCCAAGGTGCAATAAAAACTTTGGTTCCCGTTTGATAGTACAAAATTGACCCCGCCCATGCAGGAGAGATGGTTAGGAGGTGGCCAATTGTAATACAGAGAGACGACCCCTTCCCTAAAAGTAGCAGTTCAAGCAGAACATTTTTTTCGTATGATCCGTCGTTTTCGAGATATTTGGTTGTTTCAAGTTAAAACAAATACCCTGTACATCTTTACCTTTTTTTCCTATTTAGGAAGAATGTGTCGATCTTCTTTGTTAACCTTTCTTCTTCTCTCCAGTTGTCCATTGAGTGTAACATATCTTTTCCTTAACTCCTCTATTACCTTAGATCAGAATCAGTAAATTTCCTCATTCGGTCTCAAAACCCAATTTTCCATTTTGTTCTTTCCTTCAAGGAAACTACTTACTTCTCTCTTCCTTAATCCTTCTCCAAAAAATTTTCACTTTCGCAGAATGTACTTTTTTCCTCTCAGCTGATTGTTTTCCTGTTTGTCTTACGTTCTTGGAAAACTTTGGATGTGTTGAACTTCTTGTTGAGCAAGGCCACATGGTTAATCTACATTTCTTCTCATACTTTTTTTTTTTATCTTTGCCTCCGCACACATTTTATATGTTTGTTTTCCTGTTTTGGAATAATGTGAGGGTCTCCTTTGTTAATCTTCTTTCATCGCTCTAGTTTTCCATTAAGTGTAACATGTCTTTTCCTCAATTCGTCTACTATTTTAGGGCAGAATCAGTAAATGTGCTTATTCGTTCTCAAAATATAATAGCGATTTTTTCCTTGATTACATCTAACATTTTTCTAAAGATTCTTCTTTCTTTCTTCACCAAATCGTCTGCTGGTATTAGAATGCACATAACCGTACTGATTCCAACACATAGAGCGCTTCTGTTTTTAGAGCTGTAACGTAATGACTTAAACCTTCGTCGCGTTGCTTTGAATGTCTGTAGAGCAGAGTCTGAACCGGATTTTCACTGTTGTCAGTGAGAGTTTGACATTGCCGATTACTTCCTTTATTAGAAACGACGCACCTGTAAAGGAGTATTGATATTTCCCGTATCCCTTGACCTATCCTACAATGAAGATACTTAGTAAATATCTTCTATGAAAATTGTGGAATTAATTTAACATATTTCGAGAAACATTTTTTGTTGTACTCATTCCTCACTTTTCTATATGCTCTTTCCAATTTACAGTTCTGATTTCAACTGCTTATTTGTGTTCTCTCCAAGATATCTGCCATGATGTTTTATACGTGAAAATCTTAAGTGAAATATTGACTTAGCGGTTTTTACATCCGATTATGCAGTTACCGGATTCGATAAATGTATCTACCCAATTACAAAACAAACATTCTCTTGAAAAATCCGCTATTTGGTGATATGTTTGGAATGACAGAAATTAGGAAATTAATTATTGCGAAAATAAGCAGAATAGGATTTATTTAAATGAGAAGTCTGAAAAGTACAAAACTGGCATATAAAAATACGAAGGTGACATTATTTTGCCAATAAAAATACTGACTTACTTAACGTCAAAAAGTGAACAGACAGATATGCATGCTCAACATTGTTTTTTTTTTGTTTTTTTTTTTTTGTTTTGTTTTATACACCATCGAGTTTTTCACATCAGAAGATATTGTAAAACATAAAATAAGCTCCAAATTGCATCTTAGTAAAGCATCACCAAAACTGAGAAAGTAATGGTCGATGTCGCTGTTTTAAGTAAAATTCAACTTCCCACCCATTTCATTACTTTCTCAGTTTTGGTGATGCTTTACTAAGATGCAATTTGGAGCTTATTTTATGTTTTACAATATCTTCTGATGTGAAAAACTCGGTGGTGTATAAAACAAAACAAAAAAACAAAAACAAAAAAAAAACAATGTTGAGCATGCATATCTGTCTGTTCACTTTTTGACGTTAAGTAAGTCAGTATTTTTATTGGGAAAATAATGTCACCTTCGTATTTTTATATGCCAGTTTTGTACTTTTCAGACTTCTCATTTAAATAAATCCTATTCTGCTTATTTTCGCAATAATTAATTTCCTAATTTCTGTCATTCCAAACATATCACCAAATAGCGGATTTTTCAAGAGAATGTTTGTTTTGTAATTGGGTAGATACATTTATCGGATCCGGTAACTGCATAATCGGATGTAAAAACCGCTAAGTCAATATTTCACTTAAGATTTTCACGTATAAAACATCATGGCAGATATCTTGGAGAGAACACAAATAAGCAGTTGAAATCAGAACTGTAAATTGGAAAGAGCATATACAAAAGTGAGGAATGAGTACAACAAAAAATGTTTCTCGAAATATGTTAAATTAATTCCACAATTTTCATAGAAGATATTTACTAAGTATCTTCATTGTAGGATAGGTCAAGGGATACGGGAAATATCAATACTCCTTTACAGGTGCGTCGTTTCTAATAAAGGAAGTAATCGGCAATGTCAAACTCTCACTGACAACAGTGAAAATCCGGTTCAGACTCTGCTCTACAGACATTCAAAGCAATGCGACGAAGGTTTAAGTCATTACGTTACAGCTCTAAAAACAGAAGCGCTCTATGTGTTGGAATCAGTACGGTTATGTGCATTCTAATACCAGCAGACGATTTGGTGAAGAAAGAAAGAAGAATCTTTAGAAAAATGTTAGATGTAATCAAGGAAAAAATCGCTATTATATTTTGAGAACGAATAAGCACATTTACTGATTCTGCCCTAAAATAGTAGACGAATTGAGGAAAAGACATGTTACACTCAATGGAAAACTAGAGCGATGAAAGAAGATTAACAAAGGAGACCCTCACATTATTCCAAAACAGGAAAACAAACATATAAAATGTGTGCGGAGACAAAGATAAAAAAAAAAGTATGAGAAGAAATGTAGATTAACCATGTGGCCTTGCTCAACAAGAAGTTCAACACATCCAAAGTTTTCCAAGAACGTAAGACAAACAGGAAAACAATCAGCTGAGAGGAAAAAAGTACATTCTGCGAAAGTGAAAATTTTTTGGAGAAGGATTAAGGAAGAGAGAAGTAAGTAGTTTCCTTGAAGGAAAGAACAAAATGGAAAATTGGGTTTTGAGACCGAATGAGGAAATTTACTGATTCTGATCTAAGGTAATAGAGGAGTTAAGGAAAAGATATGTTACACTCAATGGACAACTGGAGAGAAGAAGAAAGGTTAACAAAGAAGATCGACACATTCTTCCTAAATAGGAAAAAAAGGTAAAGATGTACAGGGTATTTGTTTTAACTTGAAACAACCAAATATCTCGAAAACGACGGATCATACGAAAAAAATGTTCTGCTTGAACTGCTACTTTTAGGGAAGGGGTCGTCTCTCTGTATTACAATTGGCCACCTCCTAACCATCTCTCCTGCATGGGCGGGGTCAATTTTGTACTATCAAACGGGAACCAAAGTTTTTATTGCACCTTGGGATTCTTCACCAAAAAATACATAGTTTACTGAAATTTCCATTCGCGGTGGATGGCGCTGTAATCGACAGATATCAAGTGTGCCAGTTTTGGCAGTTAAGAATGGAAACTGTTGATTCTACTTTTCATTTACAATGTAAATGTAAACCAGTGTGTTTTAATGGTAGAAATTTGTGTTCGAGATTTTTTTTAGTGTTGAAAATTTGACTGCACAGTACAGTACTTTATTCGTTTCGTGTCTGATTAGAAACTATCTTCATCGGGATCCCAGAACAACAACGTGGATTAAATACTTTTTTGTTCCCATCAGCATGCTTGATATCGGTGAGTCCCTTTGCCAGCCACAATTGGGCTGCGGTTTCGTTGAGGCTCCTCTCCTATCACCATTAGAGTGCTTGATTTCGGTGAGTATCCATGGCAGATGCGCCTGTACTAACACTTCATCGAGATTTTACGGTACTACAATGGTAGTCGCTTGTATTCCACCGGCAACCGCGTAGCTTCCAGCGCAGGAGTTACGGCGGTTGGGAACACACACCGAAATCAGTCACCCTGATGGCGGGTTTCGAGAGCGGCCCCTGGAATGAAGCACTCTGATGGTTTAGGGACTCATCACAATCAACGTCCTAGGAAACAGGAAACAATATTACAGTACAGGTAGCTCATTCGCCAGAAATGTCAATGTCTAGCCATATTTCTCTATTCTCAATCACATTTGGTGCACTCGTCTAATGTTTGAACGTAAATATATCAGATGCGTCACTTCTCAGCTGCAAAAACGGGCAACCTTGATATTTGTCGATTACAATACCATCTACCACGAATGTAAAACAATGGTTTGAGTAAAGCTTTCATATTTTTTGGCGCAGAATCGGTATATGCAATAAAACTGGGCGGTTCACATTTGAAAATATGAAGTTCACCCCTCTCACGCAGAAGGGGTGGTTAGGAGGTGGCCATTTGTAGCACAGACATATGTCTCCTTTACCAACATTAGCTTTTTACCTAAAAATTGTTTTTATTGACATGTGTCGTTTTCGAGATATTTAGCTGTCTAAAGTTAAAACGAACATCCTGTATACACGAAATCTAACAAAAAAAGTGGGTACCAAGATAGCGAGGAGGAAACGAAATGAAACTTTATGGGTTGAGAAAATCCCCACTTCATCGCTAAACACAATAATGAATGAAATTTACAAAGATCTGGGCAGTAGAACACACTTATAAGCCTGGCGTTCCACTCAGTCTGTCCTGGGTGCGAGCACCGATTCGTTGGTAGTGATGTCATAAGGCCATTGTTGTATTCCCTCGTGGGACAAGCTGGTCCTCAATTGTTGTAACTCGCCCTTTATATCCTGGATACTGCATGGGATGGTCTTCACATCCCAGATGGTTCCACATACACTGAAGAGCCAAATAAATTGTTACACCTACTCAATATCGAGTAGCAGCAGCAGCAGCAACACGTGGCATGAAGTCGACTAACGTGTGAAGTAGTGCTGGAGGGAATTGACACCATGAGTCCTATTGGGCTGTCTGTAAATCCGTAAGCGAGGAGGTGGAGATCTCTTCTGAACAGCATGTTGCAAATCGCAGATATGCTAAATAATGTTCCTGTGTGGGGAGTTTGGTGGAAGTGTTCAAACTCAGAAAAAGAGTTCCTGGAGCCATTCTATAGCAAACTGGGACGTGTGGGCGACCCCTTGTCCTGCTGGAATTGTTCAAGTTCGTCGGAATGCACAATACACATGAATTGATGCAGGTGATCAGACAGGATGTTTACGGACGTGTCACCTGTCACAGTCGTATCTAGACGTATCAGGTGTCCCACATCACGCCAACTGCACACGCCCGACACCATTACAGAACTCCAACGGCTTGTACAATCCCCTGCTGACATGCAAGGTCCATGGATTCATGAGGCTGTTTCCTTACCCGTACACGTCCATCCGCTAGATACAACTTGAAACGAGACTCGACCGACCAGGCAACATGTATACAGTCATCAGAAATACAGCGTTGGTACAGATGGGCCCAGGCGAGGAGCAAAGTTTGTGCTGTGCAGTCATGAAGGGTACCTGAGTAGGCCTTGGGCTCCGAAAGCCCATATCAATAATGTTTCGTTGAATTGTCCGTACGCTGACACTTTTTTGTGGCCCAGCATTGAGATCTGCGGCAGTTTGCGGAAGTGTTGGACTTCTGTGACGTCAAACGATTCTCTTCAGTTGTCGTCGGTCCTTTGCTTGCAGGATCTTTTACAGGCCTCAGCTATGTCGGAGATTAATTGATGAAACCATTGGAAGAGGGTAATCAAAAAATGAAAAATAAGTTTGGAATGTAGTAGATGCATTAGAGCGAAGAAATTCGTGTCCATGAGGTGCAAAATGTTCCTTTGAAAGTTTACCAATGAAAACGATTGTATTTCCATTTGTGTCTTCGTAGTACATAACTGCCAATGATTTGTAGGAGACCCACTGTAATCGCTGTATAACGATTAAGATGCCAGCTATTGTAGCGCACAGACTACTTTTAGTAAATAAGAACAAGTTAGCCTCGACCCAGAATCGAACCCTCGAACTCCTGCATCTCAACCCAAAACACTATCAAGTGCACCAACTGCAGGGCGCCAGTGGTGCAACCTAACAAAGATAGTCACCTTAAAAGTGATTACAGTGTCGTCAGACTACAAATATTTAACGCCCATTTACTGCAAGAAATATGCGCAGAACGAAATTTTGTGAGAAATATTTTTATACTGCTGAATTTCGTATGTCGAGAGAAAAGCTCTGACTGCTGGCAGCGTCGTTGCCAGTATTCGACACGGATGGGCAGCGGGCCCGCTGCTGTCGCCCAGCATTACGGTAACACTGGAGCGTTGCCACAGTAATGTAAACAAAAGCTCACGATCTGATTGGCCATCGTGGACGCGCAGCACGTGCGCCAAGGCCGCGTCATCTGTAAGAGCTCTTCTCTCGCCGTACGCACTTTTTTTCTAGTATGTGAGGAATCGAGCTGCGAAATCAAAGTGCGCGAATTTTTCTTCACCCTGTATATCTCAGGAAAATGCAACATGTAACACATATTGGGTGCATGTGTTCGTTTAGCACAAGGATGAATTATTATACTCCCCTGGCCACCAAACTCCCCAGATTTAAACACAATCGAGAATATATGTAACCACCTCGATCGTGGTCTTCGCGCCACGGATTCTCAACCTAGAAACCTAGCTCAGACGGCTTCAGCACTGGAGATGTCTCCACATCTCTGTCTGTTTCTTCGAGAACCTCACTGACTTTCTTCCTGCACGTCTGGCAGGGTTCCGCACTGTAAAATGTGATTATCTAGGCTTTTGACAGGTGGTCGTATTAACCTGACTGGACAGTGTATCTGGATATTGTGCTTTTCAACCAGCTGATCAAATGGAGAACCACAATGAGGTTTCTTTCAAACTCTGTCACGTACTGAGGACCGGACATTGTCTCACGGGGGTTCTCAACATCTCTATGTCCTTCACAGAGAGCACCCATCGTATGACGCTGTTCACTCTTTATATACCTGCCCTGGTGACAACATGAAAAATGTAACGCGCTCTTGCGTCGTTATACCTGTCACAGAGAACTGAAACTCCTACATACATTTACATCCACCCATGGTGGTGATGATGATATTTGTTTGTGGGGCGCTAAACTGCTCAGTCATCAGCTCCTGTACTAGGTCCCGATTTTTTCACGGTCCTATTTTTTTCACAATCCAATCCATCCACTGTCACGAATGATGATGATGATGATGAAATGATGAGGACAACATAAACGCCCAGTCCCTGGGCAGAGAAAATGCGCAACCCGACCAGGAATCGAAACCAGGGCCCCATGATGCTAGAGTAGCTACTTTAGCCACTAGACCACGAGCTGCGGACGCCGTCGATGGTCTGTGCGTTTACTAAGTAATATTGACATACCACCATGTCTTGTGGTGCTTCACTTTTTTTTGTCAGAAAGTATATGTAGAAAAAGAATAAGAGTGAGTTCAAATCGAAAGTTCGAGCTGTAAATTCGTAATAGGATGTAAGATTTGTCCTGTCACTTATCGTTTCTTTACGTCAGACAACGATTTATACTGGTTGAGACTTGAACTGTAGGTTCCCCGGTGACTGACTGGGCAGCCTATTTCAAAAAAGTGGTTCAAATGGCTCTGAGCACGATGGGACTTAACATCTGAGGTCAACAGTCCCCTAGAACTTAGAACTACTTAAACCGAACTAACCCAAGGACATCACACAACACCCAGTCATCACGAGGCAGAGAAAACCCCTGACCCCGCCGGGAACCGAACCCAGGAACCTGGGCGTGGGAAGCGAGAACGCTACCGCACGACCACGAGCTGCGGACAAGAATATACCACTAACAATAGGACTGCACCTAATTAAACACTATGGTATTCAAACTGAACTTCGGTTTCATGACAGTTTCAGTTTCATTATTCCTCACTGTCTCTACAAAACTGCTTCTGTTCCATTTGGTATCAGTATCACTGTTACGACATTGGTTCTAACTTTCACTTAGAAAAATGATGTATCTTCTTACTCTCGTTGTGCCTTAAACATATTTAGTCAAGTATTGTGATGCTTCCCCAAATGAAATCACGTGCCATTTCCTCTCTCGCCCTAGTGGATCTGAACGTAGCCGATTATGCACGCTAGGCTGTATTAGTAATGTAATTCCATAAAGTCAGTTATCTCCCTTTTAGATCTAGGTTTAAGAGAGAGGCAAATTGCGATTGTGAAATGCCGTTCGATAATAAACTTCCGAACTGTCGCTTCTGAAATAATGTACGTGTGCACAAGGAAAGTTTTAATTTATTTGGAGAGCATTAAAGTTCGTCAGTTGAAATTATAAGGCAATTATTTGGTACCACAGAAAAAAACTAGATAGTCACGAAAAATAAGTTTATGTATGCAAGCAGAAAGGAGTTGTTAAATTACAAGGAACTTTGATTCTGTCAGGCTTCGAAGTCTAGCGCTGTATTCCGTGTAAAGATCTCTAATAGAGCGACGAGGCATAATTTACATTTAATTGACTTTGTGTCACTTCGGACGGAACACCGTACGGAGAGCAGCTGACAAACACGGTGAGGTACGAGGACAGCACTAGAATCACTAACGTATCAGGTGGATCTAGTGAAATAAATTTCTGAAGCAGGAAGGCGTCTAGTTGCCAGGACGCCTCGACACGCTCTTAGTTTACATCTATCACGTTGATGCGTAAGTTGTTTTGGAACAGAATATTCCTGACGTGTTCATTTGTTTTATTTTCTCTTTTCTGCTTTAATTGATATTTTATTTGTTGTGCCGTGCGTTCATACAGTGTGGTCGCCGTACGTATGGCGCGGCCACCGCCTTCTCGAGCATCGTATGGAAACGTTCCAGTTGCAGCGGCGCGGCATACTTCAAAGTGCTCACAGTGTGGGCGCCACAAGAGATGCAGCAGTCATACTGCTGTAGTCGACGGAGCCAATCAGGATGCAGGCCCACTCCGGGAAAGGGAGTCATCTTGTGGGCCTCCTGGAGTACAGAACAGATCTCCTCTCAGTCGCGACGCTGTTACTCTTACAGTGTTTAAGAGAGATGACCTTTGCCTACGGAGCTGGACACGTGTGATAACGCTATCTTCCATCTTGTTTTCAGAATAAATCTTCTAAGTCGTAATTAATTCCGACTTCCCATTTGGTAGTTATACCTGGGACACAATATTATATGTAACCTAAATATTTAAGTTTGTATATCAGTAAGTGTTTTATACACAGATGATCCAATACATTATGACCACCTGCTTAACAGTTGCATACCAATGCTGTATGTTGCACTAGCCAACACCGATGGGTGGGGTCAGCGACTGACCCCACAAACATCACACATTCTCTATCTAGGATAAATCACATTACTTATGTATTTCCATAATTTTGGCTGATTAGAAGATTAAAATGTTGATTATTATTACTGGGAAAGGGTTTCTGGGACATTTTTAGTAAAAAATAAATAGTTTTTTACATTTATTTGTATTAATTTCACAATTACAAGGATTACTCAGATTCACATTGAGAACAGTTAACAATACGAACTACTTCTTCTTTCTTGGTATGTGCAGGGCAGATATACTTCCTGCAAGAAGTGCAAGCCTTCATGTACTTACGGTCTTTGCTTCTCGCGCATAAGTAACAGCGTCCTTTCTTTGGCAGATTATGCATAGCAGCAAGTGTTACTTTCCGTCGCGGCTCCGTAACGTTGTTTCCTCTGCTCACAGCACCACACTCATACCCAAAAGTTGATAACGCTGTAGTGTATGTTGAGTGTAGGCCTGCAGCATTTTGAGCTCGTCTTTTCATGCTGAGGTCACAAAGTTCACGAGCAAGATCTTTCAGGTACTTCTTTCTTCCAGAACTCTTTGTCGGGTAATTCTTTGTCCATTCCTTGTGTGTATCTTGAAATACAACATATGACTTGTATACTGCAATGTCAATCAAGTTGAAAAACACCGCCATTGGCCATAGACGCGTTGCTCGACGGCAGCTGTACGTTCTTACACACTTATCGAATGTATCCACTCCTGACTTTGTACAGTTGTAGAATGTGATGATGTCTGGCTTCTCTTCCGTCACATTCATATCATGATGTTGGGTTGACAATACTGTAACAACCTTTCCTTTCTTAGGCACGTAACTGACTAAAGTGGCATCATCACTAAAGGCAAATCGATTTGTTCCCGGTGGAGCTTTTTTTAGAGAAACAGGACGGAGTTCTGTAGGAACATCGCGTAGTCACTTCGAATAGTACCAACTGCAGCTATTTTCTCTTTCAAAAGATCAGATGCGAGTGGAACTGTAGTGAACTTTCTGTCCGTGGTAACATTTCTTCCAGATTGTTTCAAGTTGGACATTTCAATCAATCTTCTAACTATTTCAGGGCCACTGTTATGGTTCTTCTCATTAGCATGCTTTCCAGCGTAGGGATCCGCAGCGAAGCAGTATTTAGTATCTGAATCACATAACAGGTTCACCTCTACTCCATATTTTCCTGGTTTTCAAAAAAATGGCTCTGAGCACTATGGGACATAACTGCAGTGGTCATCAGTCCCCTAGAACTTAGAACTACTTAAACCTAACTAACCTAAGGACATCACACACATCCATGTCCGAGTCAGGATTCGAACCTGCGACCGTACGTTCGCGCGGCCCCAGACTGTAGCGCCTAGAACCGTTCGGCCACTCCGGCCGGCTTTCCTGGTTTTGTTGGAATATATAGCCTGAAGGGGAATCGCCCATGGAAGGTCACAAGTTCTTCAGCCACTGTGACTGACTCACTAGGATTATAAAACTCAGGAAATTCACTAACTATGATGTTCCATATATCCCTGATAGGAGTAAATTTGTCGGTCTGTTTCCTAGCTGCTCGAGTTAGAGCATCATCAAAATGCAAACACTTCAGTAAGAGCCTCAGTCTGTGCTTCGAAAATGAAGCTCGGTACATCGGAAAGTTTTCTTTACTAAATATATCACGTAAACTGTCCTTGTTCTGTCTATGGACTCCACAGTTCAATAGAATTCCAATTGCTAACACAGTTTCTTTCCTTTCAAATGCTTTCGAATTTTTTATGAAAATATCTTCTGATGATTCCCTAAAATTGCCAAGCTTTTGTTTGGTACACATCAAACCGTTATACAAGATGTCATCACCGAAGTACATGAGAAAAGCTTTACCTGGTGTATCAGGTTTTATCCCTGGCTTAGTTCCTTTCAGGGTTCTCATTACGTTAGCAACAGACCTTTTGATTTACGTAAGGGCTTCTCTTCCATATCATACTTGACAGGGCCACCATGTCTTTTTCAAGCTGATCAATTTGTGCTTTCGGCCTGGGTCATCTCCTTGTTGGTTGAATATATATAAAAATATGGAAACAGAACCGAACACTAGCAAACTAAGCACTCTATCGAGACACACATCCCAATATACTCCAAAATATCTGCAAAAAGTAATAAAAATAAATACTTACCCTGTTCACTTTCATCCATCTCGCTGCTCTCAGAAACTACTTGATCTGGAATTTCCATGACTACATCTTCAGTTTCATTGCTTGAGCTTTCGGATTGTTCACCACTAAATTCATTGTCTGAACTCTCAAGCAAATTTATAATTTCGTCATCTGTCAATTTCATCTTCTTGTAAGTACTGTCAAATGCCACAACGATATTACCTTCCACTCACCACACTGTTTACCGGTTGATTGCGAGTGGTGATTGTTGACCTGCTACACCTTCAGTCATAATAATCGCTATAACTCAACAATGAGTGTAAACTAAAAGCTGTTCTCATTGTCGATTGTAGCAATTATAATTACGATAAATGTCATGCATTTATTAAATAAACTACTGAACACGACAGGAGTTTTAGCCTAAAAACTTCGTTGGGGGTCAGTTATTGACCCCCCCCCCCCCCTCCATTGGTCTGCAACTGTTAATACCTTCTTCTCCGGCTTTGGAACGAAATGCATCGCTGATTCTGCCTATCACGGTTCTGTCAGTTGTGGAGGAGTGTGGCATTAGGTGTCTACGTGTAGGTCATGTAATTTGCGTAAATAACGGCCGCTCATTTGCGTACGCGGTGATGGTGCACCGTACCGACCCAGATGGGTTCCACAGGATTTACATCATCGCCGAGACTGTAACGTGAGTTCACTGTGGTGCACCTCAATCCAATGTAGAACGGTTTTGGCTCCGTGACACGGACAGTTAAACAGCTGAAAGATGACATGCCGTCGGGGAACACATCGAGCATGAAGGGATGTAGGAGATTCGCAGCTGTCAGCATGTCTACGAATACTACCAAGGCCCCATGCAAGCGCAGGAGAATGTCTCCTGCAACGTAACAGTGCTCTCACCAACGCGCGTCCGTGGCACGCTTGACGTTTAGAGCGGCCGTTCCCCTCGGTGCGTCGTTTGTGGAGACGACCTTCGACCTAGAGTAGCAAAGGTGGTTCACCTGAAGAGCCGACACGTTTCGATTGATCGACGGTCGAATCCCGATGGTCACGTCCCCAATGCAATCGTAACTGACGTTGTCGCTGGGTCAACATGTGAACACGCAGCGGTGGTTTGCTGCGAGCAAAGCAATATGAATGGTGTACCCCGAAAGACTTTTGCGTGTATCGGCGTTGTGCTCTTTCGCCAGAGATGCCACAGATCACCATGTATCCTTCTTTCCAGAGCATACAAGCCCTCCGAACTCCATGTGCTGTGAAGAGTCTTGAACGTCCAACCGTTTAGCTTCTACTGGCAGTTTCACTGTCCTTCTGCATCTTTCTTAGATGCTCATGGCAGTAGCACGTGGCCATTCGACCAGCTTCGCCGTTTTGGAAACCCCGTTCACCGGCTTTGCGTAATAATAATCTGCCCAACTACAAAGTCGCTTATGTCAGTGGATTTCCCCATTTTCAGGCCATATCTTCACTGGGGTGATCCCCCATCCGTCATTGCTGCACTTTTATAGCGCGCCACATGCCCGCAATATCCAGCCTCGCCGTGGGAAGTAGTAGTAATGATTAGGCTTCTCAGTGAATGTGTACACCACCGGTCAGGTGTTTACGATCACCGATGATAAAAACTATGTATTTCACTTTAATGTACAAACCCATCCGTCCAAACCAACTAAATAAATATTTTCTATTACTAAGCATAACAGAATATCGTTTAGATTTTAGCCTCTTCAGAGGAACCATCCTTTGCCCTCAGAAGTGGTGCACCATCTCTTGGCATTCTGCAGATAAGATTTTGCACTGTTTTTGCAGATACTTCAATCCGTCTGGAAATTAGACCACGTGTCGTCAATATTAGGTGACCTCCGTTTTCTGACCTTCCTGTCAAATTCATCCAATAAGAGCTCGAAGGGCAAAATCATATTCTTCAGTTCTTCACATTTTTCTCTTTTATTCAGATACCTTGGGCATAATAGAGAAGTATGTTTGGGATCATGGCCCTGCTGCAGAACAAACCCATGGCCAGTTAGTCTCTTGGCAGATGGTACTACATTGTTGCTCAGTATCCTGTGATATCCCTCCTGTCTTAATGTTATATTACTTCTCACTAGGCCAACGACTTCGTCACCCGCAAAAGATCCCCATAGCATGACAGGTTCTCCACCATTATTCCCTATTGGCGTCACACACTGACTCTCTACCCTTTTTCCACGAAGTTGACGGACAAACATTTGACCTTGAATAGCACCACGAAATCTTGCTACATGCTCCAGTTTTTTAAGTGCGCAGTAGAAGCTTTTCACCTTATTTCCTTTGCACAGTGCAGCTCATTTGGCCGCTATACACCCCTTTAAAGCTTGTTCACGGAGACTTGTTCACTGTCGCCTGACGCTCTGGCAAATACGGCAACATAGTATATTGCCGGGAATGGTGAAACAGAAATTGCTGAGCTCGTCGCCGCCACGCCACATCCTCACTTTCGTAACCAATCAAGGCCTTGCGGAGGTCAGGCTTTGCAGAGCACCCACCGTGACAGGGCAGACTGACAGGCATCACGGCGTCGACTACAAGCTGACCACGTGGTCTCGATGAGCTGCCGGCAGTCGGGTGAAGTAAGGGAGATTATGTTCAGTTTCCATGGTCCACGACCCTGCCACCTCTTTTGACGGCAGAGACTGATGGCTCAGATATAAGCGTCATGGTCTGAGAACGCAACGGGTCAGACTTCAGCATCCTGCACCCCGCTGGCAATATCGTGGGAGATGTAACACGACTGAGGCGGCTGGAAGAATAGCTAGTGAAATGCGTAAACCCCGGACGATCGCCATGAACATGCTCCCACGAATCCACAAGGCTGAGGAGCTAGAGAATTGTCGCTAGCGCCGCGCACAGAGAATGACGTGATAGTTGTTTTTTTGGTGACTGGGTGCAGTTGAGACAGCCTGTCATGATCAGTGCATGCTGCAGACCCAGGAAAAGAGGCGTGACTGTCCCTGAGAAGAAGGTGGGACGTTCACGGCGGCGACCCGAACCACATGGCAGATACACACTGACGATCCTGCCGCCACTAAACGTGAGAGCCATACCTCTGACATCAGGGAGCTAGGCAACTGCACTAGCGAGGATACCGTCACGTAAGAGGAGCGCCACCACGCTACCAGTAGGGAAGCATTAAAGACAAATGCCGTCAAATCAAAAAAATGGTTCAAATGGCTCTGAGCTCTATGGGGCTTAACTTCTGAGGTCATCAGTCCCCTAGAACTTAGAACTACTTAAACCTAACTAACCTAAAGACATCACACACATCCATGCCCGAGGCAGGATTCGAACCTGCGATCGTAGCGGTCGCGAAGTTCCAGACTGCAGCGCCTAGAACCGCTCGGCTACTCCGGCTGGCTGTAAAATCTTAGGGGGGGGGGGGCACATAAGTTCCAACGCATCTCCTGAAGGAGAGCAACGTCAACATCCGCAACATACAGCATGTCATGGAGTAAAGCCAGTTTGTGGCGTACACGAATGGAATTGACATTTATCATGGCTATGCGAAAAATTTGGAAAGCTGTCATTGTCAGGATGGCGGGAAATTCAAACATGGAGGAATCGCAGGGAACTCCCTGTTATGTTACGCCCCCGTGGAAGTGCACTTGACCAAGGGGGTACACCATCAGAATGTCCATCCTCAGCATCGACGTGGTCTGCCCAGGAGTCTGATTCAGTGGAGCACTATCAGAGGGGCGTCCATATGTAACGTCAAACACAGAAAGCATGGCAACCGCATCAGACGCAGGCGGGGGAAGGTCGGTGTCCGAAGGTGGACGCTGACTGGAGATGGAGGCGTGGAAGGCCGTCGCATCGTTAGGTATCACGGCATCAGAGGACAGCGCACTATCAGCACCTGATCCTCCTCCGTAAAATTCCTACATAACTTCCCTATGCTGTCAGTCGTCATCCTACACACATCCGGTGGAGACAGTCATCAGAAGGGGTACGGCGCTGTCTCCTCTGTTTCCTTGGCGACCGTTGCTTCCTAACATGCTCTTCCGTATCGGATGGCGGGGGCTATAGTACGACATGTGGCCAGATAGCAGGAAACCGGAGATCAGTACAGCTCCATGATTAGCAACCATGGGGTCGGGACAGACAGCTTGTGCCTGGTGACGGTCATCGTTCATTTGTATTGCCTCCGTAAGGCGTGTAGGAGAGGCAGGTGAAAAGTCCATCGCGTCGTCGAGAGAAGTCGACGTAGGTACCGACTGATTCGGTTCAAATGGCTATGAGCACTATGGGACTCAACATCTGAGGTCATCAGTCCCGTAGAACTTAGAACTACTTAAACCTAACCAACCTAAGGACATCACACAAATCCATGCCCAAGACAGGATTCGAAACTGCGACCGTAGCGGTCGCGCGGTTCCAGACTGAAGCGCCTACAACCGCTCGGCCACCGCGGCCGGCGACTGATTCGGAGGAGGCGCAGTAGGCTGCACAGCCGCAGGTGCGTAAGATAGAAAGAACACAGCGGGCGTCGCAGAAAGAGCGACATCTCCGATCGGCGTCTGAACCAGTCTACGTCCGAGACATTCACTACGGACATGGCCTTCCCGGCCGCACCCTGAACAAGTGCGCGGCTGGCCATCGTACGCGACGACAGCCCTGGAGCCGGCAATAACCAAGTAGGAATGCACGTGTTTCCGTAGATCAATTTTTATCTGACGGAAACGATTGAGGACTCGGTACGTTTCGAACGTTTCCATCTTTCAGCAACGTGACTGACGACGTTGCAGTAAGTTTTAAGGCAACGGTAACTCAAACCGGAATTCGAAAACTCGCTCCTTTCAGAGGCCAAAATTTGCCTATTCAACCACGGCAGTGCCTGTATGTCCGTCAGAGTATCGGAACTTAGAGTGTTACCGTGGCGCCTTACAACAGCGTCGCACACCTCGTCATTCGCCAGCTTTATCTGCACAGAAGTACCGAGGATCTAAAAATGAATTCCGGGAAAATCTTGTGACCGGAGACGTATTTCTTCCGGTATAAAACGTTCTACTTCATACACCCTCCGTCGTTCGTGATCCAAAGGAGAAATTAAGTTACTTGTGGCTTGGAGGTAAGAAAACACCATGATGGTCGATGAAGTCGGGAGTCGAGGCAAGCCGCTACGTGAAAGTAAACAAACGCGCGCTCGCTCGCAAGCAGCACAACAGGCGAGGCGCGCCTCACCACTACTGAAGGCAGATTGACCACTCAGGTAAGAAGGCGCACAAAGATTGGCTAAAACACTAAGCTAAACAGGCAAGATCCCAAACAAATAAGCTGTTTGAATTACTGCCTTGCCGCGCGTTCTAGTCTCGCGGTCTCGGGCGTCTTCTCACGTTTCGCGGGGCTCGCCCCGTCGGATGTTCGAGTCCTCCCTCGGGCATGGGTGTGTGTGTTGTCCATAACGTAAGTTAGTTTAAGTTAGATTAAGTAGTGTGTAATTCTAGGGACCGATGACCTCAGCAGTTTGGTCCCATAAGACCTTACCACAAATTTCCAGATTTTTCCATTTTTGTCGGAAGCTATGTAATTGGCTGTTCATAGAACGAACTGTCATCATCTGTCGTTCTTACTAGTTTTTTAGTAACGTTTCAACTTAGAAAGCACTACTTTAGGAGGCAGATGGAAAGGCATTATGTTCTATACGAGAAAAATGTTGTCGATGGTATTTAGACATATTTATCTCGCAGTTACCACGCAATTATTATCTCAAAATACATCGAAATGGTTCTGTAGCATCATTATAACGAGTTAACGTCAGAGAGTTAATTGTATTGAAGAAGGTGAACTTCTTGGGCGTAATACACTATGTATGGCAATTTCTCTTCTTCTAATATTTTGAAAAACTGAAAACCACTAACTTCTCTTTTTTTTTAATTCTGCTTCTTCCCACATAAGCCTCCACAGGAGTAGGTTCTGTATAATTTGTTAGCATAATTTCATTATGAAAGAATAATGTGTTTACAATGCTTTATGTTTTGTTTAACAGAGATATGCTTACTACCACACTCCACCAATCAGAAGTCTTTTATACAGTTTCTTTCTTTCTCGGGGCCTTTGTCCCGCTCCAACGCGGGTTCGGCTTTGTTATTACAGATTTGGCAGTGTTAGTGGCAGAGGGTGGCCGGTTGCCCTTCCTGACGCCACCCCGAACCCCCCGGGAAAGAAGTAGTGTCTAGTGTAAGTCATGAAATAGTGCGAACGTTTCCAAATGTCTGTCAGTCGTGTAACTGAGGCGGAACTTGGGGACTAGCCCGGTATTCACCTAGCGAGATGTGGAAAACTGCCTAAAAACCACATCCAGGCTGGCTAGCATACCGGCTCTCGTCGTTAATCCGCCGGGCGGATTCGATCCGGGGCAGGCGCTCCTATCCGAGTCCAGGAAGATGCGCATTAGCGCAGTCGGCTACCCTGGCGGGTAAGTCTTTTATGTAGTTTACAGCCTGTTAAATGAGTTGTAAGTGGTCAGTTTGGTGGCGCAAAGATCGTGAACCATAAGCGCAGTGTTGTTCCCAAATTACAACGTACATCCTTGGAGCCTGCAGTCTATAATTTAAATGTAATCCGATCATCATTATTATTTTCATGCCAAGTGGACTTTTTGCATTAACCGTAACAATTGTACTGTCTGGTATAACCGAGCTTACTATTTTCCAACTATCACATCCGGCTTCGATTGTGTCAACGAGTTGATCCGACTCCAGCGTGTTACCTTGCATAGTGATATGTCGGACGATAGCAGATAGCTTCATAAAGGTGAAAAGTCACAGCTTTTCTAACAGATTTGCGCTTATGTTGACACCTTACGTGCGATGAAATCCTGAGTAGTCAAAGTCATGTATTTTAGATGAGAAACCTCAATCTTCTGTAAATACTATGTCTTTTATTAACTATTGCCGATTTAATATGCTTAGCTATTAGCGTGAATGGATATGTGAATGCGAAATAATATCGTAAATAAATATTGTCATGTCTGATAACTGAGGAAACGGTAGCATTCCTGCCAGGCAGAAGAATAGGAGTGTCATTGCCTTATAGAACTGCATCTGGGTTTCGGCATTTTGGAGTACTGTATCGACAAGTGTGCTCTTAATCATTTGTCAGGGAATCGTTCTTTCTAAAGAACATGTTTTGGCCTAGCTGTTGCGATGCACAGTGCCACGGACAGCTTTTACATCAAAGGTTATGGTATGCGCTGAATCGTGGGGCGGCCCGTCTCCCCTAGGCCAAATGTTAACTGATGCAGTTTTGTTGAGGTGATACCGGTTTCGTGGCTTATAGCCACATCATCAAATGCATACTTAAACAACAAGAAACAAACAATGACAGCTATTGAACCCCTATGCCTCAAAGTAATATCAGAGCCGAAAGCATCTAATTATGAGAATAGATAAAAACAAAAGTGCACTAACAAACATCAAAACACGATATAAAACATGATAGAGAACATAAGAGGCCCAACACTGATAGCTAAAACCATATTGTCCGTAGGCAGGATAGTCAATAGGTTGAGCGACTAAAAACATCTGCATATCTAAACAGCAAGAAATAAACCCTGGTAGTGATTATTTCCAATACATCAAAGTAATACCGAACCGCCGGCCGTTGTGGCCAAGCGGTTCTCGGCGCTTCGTTCCGGAACCGCGCTGCTGCTACGGTCGCGGGTTCGAATCCTTCCTCGGGCATGGATGTGTGTGATGACCTTAGGTTAGTTAGGTTTAAGTGGTTCTAAGCCTAGGGGACTGACGACCTCAGATGTTAAGTCCCGTAGTGCTCAGAGCCATTTGAACCATTTGAATACCGAACCCGTAAGTACGCCTGTGTTTCTAACTATTCTCATGTTCTTATGGCTCCGGTATTACTTTCATGCATAGGGGCTCAACCAACATCAGTGTTTATTTCTCGCTGTTAAGATATGCACGTGTTTTCCATCGCTAAAATTAATTAGTCTGAAGAAAGTAATATGTAATTGTGAGAAAGATAAGTGACTGACAGGGATGTTTGATACAGCCCTGAATGCAGTATATCTTCAAGTTTTGTTTACAAAAGTTCAATGTGGTTACCATTTTTAATACGACAAATCAAATTAGTGCTAATACTATGAAGCAAGTTTTGATGAATGGTGGCCACTGTTCGTGTTACTCGTTGTCGCTACTCGTCGATCTTTCTCGGAAGCTGAGGAGCCGGCCGCGGTGGCCGAGCGGTTCTAAGCGCTTCATTCCGGAACCGCGCGACTGCTACGGTCGCAGGTTCGAATCCTGCCTCGGGCATGGATGTGTGTGGTGTCCTTAGGTTAGTTAGGCTGAAGTAGTTCTCAGTTCTAGGGGACTGATGACCTCCGATGTTAAGTCCCATAGTGCTCAGAGCCTTTTTTGAAGCCGAGGAACAAACACTCTATCTTCAATACAGACGCGTATACAGAATTTCATTGAGGTTAAGTCATGTGAGCGTGGTGGCCTGGTTTTGTTTCACCACGTCCAATTCATGCCGGCACATTCCTACGGAGATACGTGACAACTTAACCGATGATAATGTAGTTCCTCGCCATCTTGCTGGAAAATGCGTTCTGTGCCCATAAGCTGTTGTAATTCAGACGCTCGATAATACTCAAGCATATCCAGATACTATATGTGAGTTTCAGTTGTCGCGGCAAGAAAGAAGAGACCGTAAACCACAGCTTAAAGTGCAAAAAGGTTTTTCTCGGGCAGTCCCGCTCATGTTCAATTACGTGACAGAGTTCCTGCTGACCGCAAATCCGAAAATTATGCCGATTCACTGTACCACAGATATGGAAGGTATTTTCGTAACGGAAGACAATTTTATTCAGAGAACCATCTTCAGTCTTCATTTTGTTAAACATTTCTGCACAAAACTCAACTCGTTTTTCTTTGTCACGTTCTCTTAAAGCTTGCAACAGTGTTAATGTGTAGGGTTTGAATAACAGACGTTTCCGTAATATCTTTCACATTGTAACACTAGACATATACACTGCACACCGCGTAGTTGAATGTCGCCTGGTGGCGTTGCGGAAAAAGGACGCTGTAAGGAGTGCAGACATGGACGGAGGAATCACCCTAGCGAAGATATGGGCTCCAAATGGGGAAGCCCCTTGAGATAAGCGATATTGACAAAGGGCAGATTATTATTACGCAGAGCCTGTGAACGAGCATCTCGAAAACGGCAAAGCTGGTCGAATGTTGACGTGGTACTGTCGTGAGCGTCTACAGAAAAAGTTGGAAGGACAGTGAAACTGCCAATAGGCGCTGAATGGCTGGACGACCACGACTCTTCACAGAACTTGAGGCTCGGAGGCTTGTCTGCTGTGTAAAGAAGGATAGATGGTGATCTGTGGCATCTCTGCCGAAAGAGAACAATACTGGTGCACCAAAAGTTGTTCGGAGCATACCGTTCAACGTACAGTATTGCACGTGGAGCTCCGCAGCAGACCATCCTTGGTGTTTACATGTTGACTCAACAACATTGTCAGTTACGACTGCAGTAGGCACCGAATCATCGTGGTTCGACCATCAACTAATGGGACATATCGGCTGTTCGGGTGAATCACATTTTTACTTCACCAGGTCGATGGTCGCCTCCACAAATGCCGTTATAGAGGTGAACGGCGGCTAGAAACGCGCAGCGCGCCACGGACGCAGGTTGGTGGGAGCAGTACTACGCTATGGGAGACATTCTTTTACACTTGCATGGGACCTGTGGTAATAATCGAAGACACGCTAACACCTGCGTACCATCTGCATGCCTTCAAATTTGATGTCTTCCCCGACGGCGATGTCATCTTTCAACAGTGTAAGTGCGACGGAGCCGGAACCATGCTACAATGGTTTATAGCGAAATCACGTTGATGTTTCGGAGACCAAATTCGCCTGGTGTAAGCTCATGAAACCCATCTGGATCGCTATTGGGTGTCATCACCATGTGCGAAAATCCCGTTATTTATGCGGATTATACGACCTGTGCGTAGACATCCAGTGCCCCATTTCTCCACAAACCTACCAACAAACTTTCAGATACCTGATATGCAGAATCAGTGATGTATTTCATTCCAAGACGGACAAAGAATCTATTAAGCAGGTAGTCATAATGTTTCGGCTCATCAGTGTACAATTCTAAGCTGGCATGCGTCGTTGATTTACCGGGACCACGATTTTAAGACTGCCGAACTTGTTCAATTGCTGCGTCAGATACTGCTGGCAGACCCTGAGCCGGCGTTGTATGTGATACACGGCCAGTTTTGGTGAAACGATTGTACAGATTAATAACAGTTTACGTCATAAAATGGGACAACTACAGGCGTCTTTACTATGTTATTATTATATGGTTACCATTTTCGGTGCTTCAGTGCACCACCTTGAGGCCTTAACTGAAACTGAGTGGCTTAACTCCACTGATATGTACGATTCATCAGTCGACCACATCTATAAACTGGTTTTCGCAGACTGCCTGAAACAACGACATTGCGTCTACAGCGCTCAACTATAACTAGGTGTGGGATAGATGATGGGTGGAGACACAAGTGATGAGCACATACACTACTGGCCATTAAAATTGCAGCACCATGAACATGACGTGCTAAAGACGCGAAATTTAACCGACAGGAAGAAGATGCTGTGATATTCAAATGATTAGTTTTTCAGAGCATTCACACAAGGTTGGCGCCGGTGGAGACACCTACAACGTGTTGACATGAGGAAAGTTTCCAACCGATTTATCATACACATACAGCACTTGACCGGCGTTGCCTGGTGAAAACGTTGTTGTGATGCCTCGTGCAAGGAGGAGAAATGCGTACCATCACGTTTCCGACTTTGATAAAGGTCGGATTGTAGCCTATCGCGATTGCGGTTTATCGTATCGCGACATTGCTGTTCGCGTTGGTCGAGATCCAATGACTGTTCGCAGAATATGGAATCGGTGAGTTCAAGAGGGTAATACGGAACGCCGTGCTGGATCCCAACGGCCTCGTATCACTAGCAGTCGAGATGACAGGCATCTTATCCGAATGGCTGTAACGGATCGTGCAGCCACGTCTCGATCCCTGAGTCAACAGATGGGGACGTTTGCAAGACAACAACCATTTGCACGAACAGTTCGACGACGTTTGCAGCAGCATGGACTATCAGCTCGGAGACCATGTCTGCAGTTACCCTTGACGCTGCATCACAGACAGGAGCGTCTGCGATGGTGTACTCAAAGACGAACCTGGGTGCACGAATGGCAAAACGTCGTTTTTTCGGATGAATCCAGGTTCTGTTTACAGCATCATGATGGTCGCATCCGTATTCGTGATCGCCATACTGGCGTATCACTCGCCGTGATGGTATGGGGTGCCATTGGTTACACGTCTCGGTCACCTCTTGTTCGCATTGACGGCACTTTAAACAGTAGACATTACATTTCAGATGTGTTACGACCCGTGCCGGCCGCGGTGGTCTAGCGGTTCAGGCGCTCAGTTCGGAACCGCGGGACTGCTACGGTCGCAGGTTCGAATCCTGCCTCGGGCATGGATGTGTGTGATGTCTTTAGGTTAGTTAGGGTTAGTTAGGTTTAGTTAGTTCTAAGTTCTGGGGGACTGATGACCACAGATGTTAAGTCCCATAGTGCTCAGAGCCATTTGAACCATTTTTTTTCTTACGACCCGTGGCTCTACCCTTCATTCGATCTCTGCGAAACCCTACATTTCAGAAGGATAATGCACGACTGCATGTTGCAGGTCCTGTACGAGCCTTTCTGGATACAGAAAATGTTCGACTGCTGCCCTGGCTAGCACATTCTCCAGATCTCTCACCAATTGAAAACGTCTGGTCAGTGTTGGCCGAGCAACTGGCTCGTCTCAAATATGTCAGTCACTACTCTTGATGAACTGTGGTATCGTGTTGAAGCTGCATGGGCAGCTGTACCTGTACACGCCATCCAAGTTCTGTTTGACTCAATGCCCAGGCGTATCAAGACCGTTATTACGGCCAGAGGTGGTTATTCTGGGTACTGATTTCTAAGGATCTATGCACACAAATTGCGTGAAAATGTAATTACATGTCAGTTCTAGTATAATATATTTGTCCAATGAATACCCGTTTATCATCTGCATTACTTCTTGGTGTAGCAATTTTAATGGCCAGTAGTGTATGCCATCGCCTGTGACTATGTTCGACAAAAAATTGTCACGATCGGCCTCGTAACGCGCAAGCAATTCCGCACTCATGGTCCTTCATTGTTCTGTGTGGTCTTGCGCTAGCCGGCGAGAAAAACAAATGAAATGATCGTATGTCATTGTTGGCTGGGAGGTCCCGTCCGGGTTCGTCCGCCCTGTTGCATGTCTTACTTCATGTGACGCCACACTGGGCGACTTGCGCGTCGATGATGGTGAGAGGATGATGAGGCCAACACAACACCTAGTCCACTGGCGGAGAAAACCTCCAACCCGGCCGGGAGGCAAGCACGTTACCACTCAGCTAAACAGGCGGATAGGCAGCGAGGAATCCAGCAGGCGCACACCATTCAGTACCCCAACTTGTGGACGAGCATGTCAGCACTGTCAACAGAGAGGTCCTGTTTTGCAGCGAAGTGTGATCCGTCGACCACCTCAAATGAGAGTATCCGCGCGTTCCTACATCGCAGGAGTCACAGGTGTGTGCTGCTCACCCCCATGCGGGAAATCGGATAGGTTTGCACGACGCTGTTGCTACGATAACACACACCTCATCCAACGACTCACCGCGCTTTTGTTCACCACCAGGTCTCTGAAGACATTCTCAAGCACCTATAAATATCTGAGATGCTCTGGTTTCCCGTTAAAAGAAAATCAGTGACAGCTCTCTGCTTGAAACGCACCTTCATTAAAGACGCCCTTTTTAAGACTACGTATAGCACCGCCATGTACGTGAACTTAATGAAACAATCGGGGCTAAAGTGGAAGTATTCCACCACGTCCCACAATACATTCCGCATTCTTTCAGGCGAATTTGGCAAAGAGAAAAATGCGTTGCTTTACTTATCGAACGCCTCTCATAATTTTGGCCAGTTAAATGTGACACTAGGGTGTAGAAAAATATCCGCTACCAGTCACAATACAAGGTTATTTATTTGTCACACGACCGGTTTTGTGCTTGCGCCCATCCTCAGTTGTTTATACATTCATGTACATGTTTATACTGTTGGAGATCACTGTATAAATACAAAAAAATTATTTGCTGGGGACTACGCAGATGCAACTGGGACAATTGTGAGTGGTAATGCAGCATTTAACGAAAATATGTATGTACTTACATAAAGATGAAGCACTATTATTACAGTTGCGCTGTGGTGATAGTTTAGCCACTTGGTTACACACTTATTGTCATTTTCACGTCCCTATTTCAGTTTTACCAAGTATAGCTTCATATTTCGCTATTATTATGTGCACTCGTGAAATACAATATGTTTACATACAAACATGTGGGCTATCGTCAAAGAGCTTAGATGTAGCAGATGTAAAGATGTTGCTCATACAAAAACTTTTAGTTTATGGTCAAAGAACTTAGCCACAGGAAGTGCAAGGGTATTGCATATATAGAAATGTAAAAAGCTGCTATAGACTGCGACGTTTATTGATACACATTATGAAATTTTTTTGATTCACCTTTTAGTCAGAGAAATTAGATCTAGGAAGTACAATGATGTTCTATATATATGAAATTACTCAAGGCTATTAAAAATTTTAAAATGACAACTAGAACTGTTTTGAGCCACACTGTCGTCAGAGAACTTAGATCTAGGAGGTACAATAATGTTACACTCACCTTCGATCTAGCAGTCATACAAGAGTCCAAGTGTCATTATCGTAATTTGTAATAGTCATATTGTAAACACAAGCTATAACTGTCATTGTATAATGTGTAATAGCTTTCAAAATTTCATGTGTGTAACATTATTGTACCTCCTAGATCTACGTTCTCTGACAACAGTGTGGCTCAAAACAGTTCTAGCCATCATTTTTTAATTTGTAATAGCTTTGAGTAATTTCATATATATAACATCATTGTACTTCGTAGATGTAAGTTCTCTGACTAAAATGTGAATCAAAAAATTTCATAATGTGCATCAAGAAACGTCGCAGTCTAAAATAGCTTTTCAAATTTCTATATATGCAACACCCTTGCACTTCCTATGGCTAAGTTCTTTGACCATAACCTAAAAGTTTCCGTATGAGCAACATCTTTACATCTGTTACATCCAAGCTCTTTGATGACAGCCCACATGTTTGTATGTAAACATAGTGTATTTCACGAGTCCACATCATAATAGTGAAATATGAAGCTATACTTGGTAAAACTGAAATATGGACGTGAAAATGACAATAAGTGTGTAACTAAGAGGCTAAACTATCACCACAGCACAACTGCAATAATGGTGCTTCATATTTATGTAAGTACATACATATTTTCGTCAAATGCTGCATTACCACTCACAATTGTCCCAGTTCTATCTGTGTAGTCACCAGGAAATAATTTTTTTGTATTTATACAGTGATCTCCAACAGTATAAACAGGTACATGAATGTATAAACACCTGAGGATGAGCGCAAGCCCGAAACCGGTCGAGTGACGAATAAATAACCTTGTATTTTGACAGGCAGCGGATATTATTCTACCTCTACAAAGGAACAGTCACGGAGTTCGATAGCATCCACTATGGATAAAATTCATTGAATGTGACCCATTTTTAAGCATTCTCAATGTACTAAATTGCAGTATTCCTTATTAAAATATTCGGTAATTAAACTTTATACGTAATCGTAGTCTCCTTTTCACTGGTTTAACTGAAGTTCAAATCGACAAACAGCTCCGCAAGGGATTCGTAGCTTTTTTAAGCGATAAATGCACGAAATTGCCTCCGCTCAAGAACGCCGCATTGTTCCAGTAACGACAGCCTTGGTCTGTGCCCAGTTAACTAATGAGGGAGTGGCGGCGAAAAGGATAAAAATGTGGGTCAGTGTGGCGGAGGTGGGGCGTTTCGTCGGAATGAGGAGGGGCAGTGCATTATCACCGCTGTGGGAATGACAAGAGCAACAAAAATGGAATCGCACGACAGAAGAAACCTGTTAGCAGAGAAACGGCTGCCCGCATATCTCGTGGAAGGCGTCGCAGCCAGAGGAGGTCGGAACAGTCGCTAAATGGCAAAAAGAACAGGCACGCTCACCTCACATAAATTGCTTGACAACGTGCTAATAAACAAACACACCAGTGCTCCCAGAGGACCACTCCTTGTATAATGTAGGGCTGAGAGCTTTAAAGCCTAAGCTATATGTACCATTGGCTCTCATTTACCTTCGTGCACACTACAGTTGAGTACTCACGGCATGTTAGGAGGCAAATTAAGTACACCTGAGTGGTGATCTTCTGGTTCAGTGTATGAAAGTTACTGGCCACCAAATCGTATAGAAGTCAGGGAATTGTAACAGGAGGGCGGAGGAAAATGTTTTGGTTTTTACACTGGGTACCGTTAGTTAGCTTCATGTTCCCTAGATCATTTGACCGTTTCTTTTATCGAAATGACGTGGATCGAGTCAGTTTACGGATATTTATGTGCCGTTAGATTAACGAACTTATAATTTTAAGTCCTAAATGGGCAAGTTTACTGAATGTTTTTTTATTTTTCCTTCTTTTTCTTCGCCGCGCGGTTAGAGGCGCCATGTCACTAATCGTGCGGCCCCTCCCGCCGGAGGTTCGAGTCCTCCCTCGGGCATGGGTGTGAGTGTTGTTCTTATTATAAGTTAGTTTAAGTAGTGTGTAAGTCTAGGGACCGATGACCTCAGCAGTTTGGTCCCTCAGGAATTCACATACATACATTCTTTTTCTTCTTTTTAGATGCTGTCAATTTTAATTAAAGATTTTTCCATGGAATAGAAGGAAAAATGATTTTAGATTAGATTTCAACTCTACTTTGCTACCAGTCAGACAACTTATGGTACTTTGTTGCTACATAGTGGGCTCTTTCTGGGCCACTAACAATAGTGGGCTTCTTTCTGGGCCACTAACATCTCTAATAACGGACAATATAGATAAATATTTTCCTTCAGTGTCATACTTATGAAGATCACTATTCTTCTCAAATTGCGATGGATTATTTATGACGATTTCACTAGGCAAGATGTGTATAGTTAAAACGCATAATTCTTTTAAGAGGTGGCTACATAACGAGCGCGGGTGAACATCACATATTATTCTTACTGTTCGCTTTTGTGCAATCGATACTTTAGAAAACTGTTCCACAAGAAATTATTGAGTGAAAAGTGCAAAATATGTCAGGAGGTTGAACCCGGTTTCCAAGACTAGCTATTATACGAGGTAAATAAACTGAGCAGCTCAGTAATATGCTTCTTCCAGTTGTTACGTTAATACGTATACGCAAAAATTTGGGGCAGTCTGCCCTGTTTACTGACTTTTGTTCATGTGCTATATAAATTACTGATTTGTCTGTATTAGTTGTAGAAAGCGAATATAGTCTGTTTTGACAAAATTAAGGAAAAAAATATTTTCAGAGATCCATTTAATAGTTCTCTGAAAGACATAGGTACCATTCTATTTTGTTCATTTCTTTCTAATGGGATTTATTATAAAACTAGTATCGTCTGCACAAAAGTACCAATTCTGCTTGAAGAATTTTAAGTGGGACTTTATTCACATATATGAGGGGAGGGGAACCGAAACTAAACAGTGTGGCAGTTCATTGACTATTCATACGGACTAGTGGCGCCTGCGATCGAAATCCGAACAATTGAGTCAATGAACTGATCTCTGATAAAAAATGTCATCTACCTTAAAGTGATACACTCCACTTACAACTGTGAAATCTTAGCCTCAGAACTGACCCATAGTAAATGTTGCATTTTAGCGAAGAGTATTCTTGAAACAATTCTTTGATTTCCCTTTAATTGTTTCATCGTTTGAAGTGAGTCTCTGGTACAGTGCTTGCGTTAACAATGGAAAATTAACTTATGAAAACACAATGTGAATGCCGTTACATTACGTCAAGTAACGTCAGATGCGAAATGATTTGCATTACAAAATCAGGGATGTAAGTTCATCAGACGGCAGTTAAACACTCAAAATTATTTTGAGTTACGTTCAGTGCATGTTTATAAATATTTCAAAACAACAATAGACGTCCACATTATTCGTATTACTTTTTCTACACAAAAATTGTATCACTCTAACTCTTAGTCCTTCAGTCCAACGCTTTAGTATTCTTCTTCGAGGCATAACCTAAAACAGATATAGTTTGCTTGTAATAAGGGAAGTCGTACATATTCAGAATGAAGAAACTGAAAATTAGGAACACTTTAGATTTTGTGCTGAAGGCGGCAAACGAACACAAAGTTAATCCTGTTTACTCTTACTTTAGGCGAAAGTAAGGGTGAAAAAACTATGCTAATAAACAACTTTGTTGCCCCCGACGACTTCGTTACTAAATTTCGTTTCCCACTGCTGACAACATCAACTAAGTTGCAGCATTGTAGCTGCTCGTTATGCGTGTGTATTCCTGTAAATGAGCCATCTGCAACATTGAAACATGAGCGTCCATAGAATTTGCGATTTCACGAAACGTTGCCACTTTCGTATGTCATTTGTTCCATGGCACCTCACTGGTACGCTTGGTAGAAATTGGTAGCAATGTAAGACACAGAGGAAAACTTTTCTCTTTTCTCATAGATGTATGTGTACTTCCTTTTACTTCTCTTAATGACTATGTACACAGACGATTTTTTTGTTCAAATCCAAATCTACGACAAAGTACCTTTCGAATTGTATAAATTTCATTACAGTTCTTGAATAATTACTTTTAAAAATCGGTACTTCAATTTGCAAAGTTCACGTATTAATATTATGATCATTTAATAAAACGATGAATTCTAATTACGATTCTCCATATTACTCTTCTTTTCCCTACACAAAAACTGTGTCTGCGTAACTGTGCGACTTTCACTCCCACCTGTTAGCATTCTCCTTCTAATCATAGCCTAAAAAAAAAAGCTTCCAAATAATATGGTAAGTCGGAAGTCATTCACAATTAAGAAATTAAAAATTACGAACTTACTATAATTTTTTTGGTAACGTCGGCAAATAACGACAACGTTACTCTTGCAGAAAGGTATGCGAAATAACGACGCCCTTGCTGACATCATCGACCTAGCATTTGTCACATTGTAGCTGCCCGGTGTGTGTGTGTTACTGCAAATGAACCAAATAAACATGAACGTCACTATAATGTCATTGCACGAAACGTTGTTACTTCCGTGTGTTACCTCTACCATAGCTTCTGATCGGTCGCAGGGCAGAAGATGGCAGCACTTCGCTTGTCTATGTTCACCTATTGGAGATTTAAATGGTGATAGAGAAGGTGTCATCAGACTTATGAATACAAAACATTTACTTCAATTTACCATTCTTAACAGCTACGTACACACGTAATTTTACCTTTGTGCACGTATGTTGCAAAGTGCCTTCCGAATTATATAATTTTCATTGGTCTCCTTATGTAATTAACATTAAAGATCGGTAGTTGAAGTTTCTTGTTCACGTTTTAATGTTCTGATGTAAATTCGGCTCCATGGGAAACCGTCAGCTTTGCTGAGACGCCAGACAGTAAGAGTTACGCTCGAACGGAAAGCATGGAGGTTAGCTGAAGTTGAGTTGCACTGAAAGTGCGTTGCACGCTTTTAGAAGACGTGGTTTGTTCGTAACTCCAGGACATGCAGTCGTACTGGAGGAGCAGTGCATCGGTGTTTTTGCTGGTGTTCCAAGAAACCCTCGGAGAGAATCCAAAGCGGACCTATAAGGTTCATTAAATGTATTCTTAGTTGCGAATATGAACCACCTCCAGCTTGTGGCGATCTGGGACTCGAACCCGGATTTCCCGCTTTACGCAAGCGGTCGCATTTACCGCTTCGGCTCTCCGAGTACGATCCACGGCCAAATCCAAACTTCCATGCAAGCATGCATGCATGTCCGAAGGAACATTGCATCGCACTTTTCACAACACAGGCACTGCAGTTTCATGTGTTTCCCACACATTTCTATTCTCCGTAACTGATTTCCTGACACGCATCTGCATCTATATGATTACTCTGCATATCACAATTAAGTGCCTGGCAGAAGCAACGACTGTTATAGTCACTCCACTATACTGTCTGGAGGATAGTTTTTCGCTTTTCTTCTTGCAAAAGTACCGTGATCGCACGAAAATTCAGTCACAATATTCTATAGAAATTGGAAAGATCTTTTGTAGTCGCACTGTTCATGTTGACAACTAGTCTGTTCCTAAACAATTATTACTTTGCAAAGAATTTGCTATGTGTATTGTCCTTAACAACAATAGTGGCAAAACTATGCAGGATAGACTATTCTATTTAAACCCAAAATAATTCTGAAAAGGTTAGAAGCTTAAACTAATAATAAAAAATTAAGATAGTAAGCAGGTGAAAGATGAAAAGATTGCTTTACATCAAAAATGGCAAAATTATATAGATAAAATTGACACACATTGTTATTTAGACAGATGCAGCACGAAAATTATAGAAACAAATGCATCAACGAAAGAAACGTTCATAAAAGAAGGCAACAAGACAGTAATTTTACATTTGGCACCTCTGGAGAGCCAATATTTTTCTTAATTTATGGCCAATATTGAGCTTGATGTCCTGCAATATACACTACTGGCCATTACAATTGCTACACCACGAAGATGACGTGCTACAGACGCGAAATTTAACCGACAGGAAGAAGATGCTGTAATATGCAAATGATTAGCTTTTCAGAGCATGCACTCAAGTTTGGCGCTGGTCGCGACACCTACAACGAGCTGACACGAGGAAAATTCCAACCGATTTCTCATACACAAACAGCAGTTGATCGGTGTTGCCTGGTAAAACGTTGTTGTGATGCCTCGTGTAAGGAGGAGAAATGCGTACCATCAGGTTTCTGACTTTGATAAAGGTCGGATTGTAGCCTATCGCGATTGCGGTTTATCGAATCGCGACATTGCTGCTCGCGCTGGTCGAGATCCAAAGACTGTTAGCAGAATATGGAATCGGTTGTTTCAGAAGGGTAATACGGAACGCCGTGCTGGATCCCAACGGCCTCGTATCACTAGCAGTCGAGATGACAGGCATCTTATCCGCATGGCTGTAACGGATCGTGCAGCCACGTCTCGATCCCTGAGTTAACAGATGGGGACGTTTGCAAGACAACAACCATCTGCATGAACAATTCGCCGACGTTTGCAGCAGCATGGACTGTCAGATCGGAGACCATGTCTGCGAATTCCCTGGCCCCTGCATCACAGACAGGAGCGCCTCCGATGGTGTACTCAGTGACGACCCTGGGTGGACGAATGGCGAAACGTCATTTTTTCGGATGAATCCAGGTTCTGTTTAAAGCATCATGATGGTTGCATCCGTGTTTGGCGACATCGCGGTGAACGCACACTGGAAGCGTGTATTCGTCATCGCCATACTGGCGTATCACCCGGCGTGATGGTATTGGGTGCCATTGGTTACACGTCTCGGTCACCTCTTTTTCGCATTGACGGCACTTTGAACAGTGCACGTTACATTTCAGATGTGTTACGACCCGTGGCTCTACCCTTCATTCGATCCATTGGAAACCCTACATTTCAGCAGGATAATGCACGACCGAATGTTGCAGGTCCTGTACGGGCCTTTCTGGATACAGAAAATGTTCGACTGCTGCCCTGGCCAGCACATTCTCCAGATCTCTCACCAATTGAAAACGTCTGGTCAATGTTGGCCGAGCAACTGGCTCTTCACAATGCGCCAGTCACTACTCTTGATGAACTGTGGTACGTGTTGAAGCTGCATGGGCAGCTGTATCTGTACACGCCATCCAAGCTCTGTTTGACTCAATGCCCAGGCGTATCAAGGCCGTTATTATGGCCAGAGCTGGTTGTTCTGGGTAGTGATTTCTCAGAATCTATGCACCCAAACTGCGTGAAAATCTAATCACATGTCAGTTCTAGTATAATATATTTGTCCAATGAATACCCGTTTATCGTCTGCATTTCTTCTTTTAATGGCCAGTAGTGTACGTTAATGACATAAACTCAACTACTTGAAAATGGCATAAAAGGCTGAAACCTCGGTCGCAATTAAAGAAACAACAATACAGCGAAATGGCAGTGGCGTTCGTTTAAACATTATTGTTTGACTGTTGGTCAGCAACATCAAAAACTGTTTAATGAAGAAGTGATTCAGTAGAGAAAATAAAAAACGATTTTTCAACACATACGAGTATATCTGCTGTATGCTCCACAACTTACAGGATCCATATTTAAGTCCGCGTGTCCCTCCGAAAATAACTGCTACTGACACAGTAAGTAGTTCATTACAGACTCTCAATCACTCACACCCAGAGTAAATGCACAAGCCGCTTATGCAGCCCTGGCTATGGCCTGAGAAATATCAGTTAAGGCCAATTGAAAGGGAAAGTAAACTGCTCCAGTCTTTAATAAAAGTCCGCAGCCTGCTTCATCGTTATACAGTGCGTTCGTAAAGTCGCTGTGCATTGGACTACGGAATACGGAATACTTGGTTCGAAGCCAAGTTGGCAGAATATTTTTTTCCATATTTATGCAACGGATTTTAATTCATCTAATGTTGGCTAACTTTAAACTGTTTGATTCAGGTAATTAAAGTTATGGAATGCGATGTGAAATATTTAGATTACAATTTCTTTATAAACTATGATGCTTTAAACTGAGGAATACATTTTTATTGGTGAATTGTGTTTCGACAAGGCGATAAAAATACATATATTGTGTAGGAGGCATTTCCTAAAAATAATCTCAAGAAATAACTACATCTCACAGCAATGCGGTTCATCGACTTATTGAGAAATTTCGAGTGACAGGCTCAGTGTTAGAAGCCGAACGAAATGGGACAGCACCTAAACTAACCAGTCAGGAACTGCTAGACATTTCTGACCCTCTGCGGCAAAGGCCAACAAAATCGTTGCCCAAGTTGGCGCAAGAAAAGTATATCGAGCTTGCAACTGCGCATAAAGCGTTTGGGCAAACAATGAAATAGTTCCTGTATATGGTGACAGGAGAACAAGTGTATCATGGAAAGTGAATCTGTTACTGCAAATGGTTTACTTCTTTTACTGAAAGGAATTCCACTGGTATTATTGATACCATCTTCTGCACGCCCAAGGTCTCGTTCCACCTCTCTGGTCATGTGAACACACGGAGGATCCTCGGGCTGGGCTTCAAATGACAATGTGTAATCAGAGAACTGGAGTGTTCAAAAATGGTTCAAATGTCTCTAAGCACTATGGGACTTAACATCTGAGGTCATCAGTCACCTAGGCTTAGAACTACTTAAACGTAACTAACCTAAGAACATCACACACATCGAACCTGCGACCGTAGCAGCAGCGCGGTTCCGGACTGAAGCGCCTGGAACCACTCGGCCACAGCGGCCGGCGAACTAGAGTGTGGGTAGAGCTATCCAGATGGCGAGTTATTGGACCTTTATTTATTTATTTATTTTTTCAAGGAATCGTGATCAGTGAACGTTATTGTTTAATGATCCACGATGGGCTAAAAGAAGAAGACATCAATGATTGCGCGCACAGCTAACAACACCATTCGTCTTCTGGAAGAGTTTTTGAGGAACGCTCACCGGATCTTACTCGAATAGACTTATATCTTTGGGGAGTAGCAAAATCCGTAATTTACGCAATTGCCCACCTACGCTTTGACTTAAATTACTGCGTACGTGAGAAGTACAATGAGGTGACAAAATTCATGGGATAGCGATAAACACATACACAGATAGCGGTAGTACCGCGACACAATGTAATAGAATGGGAAGTACAGTGGCGGAGTTCATTTGCACTCAGATCAATCATGTGTGAAGGTTTCCGACGTGATTATGGCCGCACAACGAGAAGTAAGAAACTTTAAACGCGACATGGTAGTTGGAGCTAGACGCATGGGATGTGCTGTTTCGGAAATGGTTGGACAATTCAATATTGTGCGATCCATGGTGTCAAGAGCGTGTCGAGAATAACAAATTTCAGGCAATACCTCCCATCACATCGCAGGTTCGAATCCTGCCTCGGGCATGGATGTGTGTGATGTCCTTAGGTTAGTTAGGTTTAAGTAGTTCTAAGTTCTAGGGGACTGATGCCCATAGATGTTAAGTCCCATAGTGCTCAGAGCCATTTGAACCATTTTGAACCTCCCATCACAGAAAACGACCGTGAGCAGCGGCGTTTGCTTATAGTTGTCAGTGTTAATAGACAAGTACCACTCAGTGAAATAACCGTAGAAATCAATGCGAGACGTAAGACGAAGGTATCCGTTAGGACAGCGTGACGGAATTTGGATAAATGGGCTAAGGCAGCAGATGACAGTCGCGAGTGCCTTTCCTGGTCTCGTGATCGTATCGGTTGGACCCTAGATGGCTGGAAAACCATGGTCTGGTCAGATGAGTCCCAATTTCAGTTGGTAAGAGCTGATGATAGGGTTCGAGTGTGGCGCAGACCCCACGAAGCTATGGACCTACGCTGTCAACAAGGCATGTGCACAGTGGTGGTGACTCCATAATGGTGTGGGCTGTGTTTATGTAGAATGGACGGGGTCCTCTGGTCGAACTGAAACGCTCATTGACTGTAACTGGTTTTGTTTGGCTACTCGTAGACCATTCGCAGCCATTCATGGGCTTCATGTTCCCATTCCTAAACAACGATGGAATTTGTAGTGATGAGAATACCCAATGTCATCGGGCTACAGCTGTTCATGATTAGTTTGAAGAATAGGCTGGCCAGTTCGAGCGAATGATTTGGACACCCTGAATGCCAGACATGAATCTCATCAGACACTTACGAGACATAATCAAAAGGCAGTTCGTACAAAAAATCCTGAATTGGCAGCACCGCTATAGAGGCAGATTTCTCTCTTTCTTTCTCGGGGCCTTTGTCCCGCTCCAACACGGGGTCGGCTTTGTTAGTACGGATTTGGCAGTGTTAATGGCAGAGGGTGGCCAGATGTCCTTCCTGACGCCACCCTGAACCCCCAGGACGGAAGTAGTGTACCCTAGCTGTGTGATCTAGTGTAGGTCATGAAATGGTGCGAAAGTTTTCAAATGTCTGCGAGTCGTGTAACTGAGGTGGAACTTCGGGACCAGCCCAGTATTCACCTAGTGGGATGTGGAAAACCGCCTAAAAACCACATCCACGCTGGCTGGCATACCGGCCCTCGTCGTTAATCTGCCGGGCGGATTCGAACTGGGGCCGGCGCGCCTACCCAAGTCCAGGAAGCAGCGCATTAGCGCTCTTTTTTTTCTTTTTTTTTATAAGGGAACTCGGAGCACCACGGGATGTGCTCTTCTAGACTTTTTTGTTTTTTTTCCTCATTTTGTGCTTTTTTATTTTTATTTCTTTTCAATTTTTTATTGTAAATTATTTTCTCTGCCAACCCTTTTTTTATATACATGGAAAAAGGCGTCTTTCAGTTACGACAAACAAAATTAGAATGTACATCCATAGCAACAACAGAACAAGAGTTCCTTCTAAACTATGAAATAGAATTTGAAACTAATAGTGTAATGATAGATAATAAAGAAAGAAAAATGTAACCAAATCCCGCACGCCATTCCATGTGCATGGCCCATCTGCGTACAGATTCCATGTTCCAAATTGGTACAACATTTCGCAGCGTGTGGAGCTCAATGTCGGCGGTCATCCTCTGCCCGGTACTCCCCAACTGTGAGGGGGGTTATCGAAGACACTGCGCAAATAGTTCGCAAATAGTTGTCGGTATTGGGGTGTACACTCAAGTGTGCTATGACTTTCCAGGAGAAATTGCCAGTAATCAAGCACCATCTTCTCATCATCTCGAAAGAGGTAGTATATGGACATGCCTTTAAACCATGTGAGAGCGTGAGTCTTCGCAGGTGGGAAATAAGTATCCTCTGGACAAAGGAGGAGCCGTGGCTCAATTGTGCGTGGCGCGATACGTAGGTAGCATGCGAGGATCTTCTGCACTAGCAGCCATACCTCTAACGCCGATCCACATGTTAAACGGTGTTCGTCAGGTGGCAACGTGGGCAAAGGGGGGAATCCGTCATCCCAATAGCGTGCAGCCTGTGTCGTGTTACAACCTTCCCGTTCACCACCTGGTACCACGCGGCTCGTACCCGCGTGGGGAGAAACGGCTTCTGGACCGCTCTCCACACTGCAGGCCATAGGGTCGTAGGGCTCTTCGTCTCAATCACATTGCGAGGGATGGACCTTAGCAGCAGTCTGTAAACGTCTCTCGCCTTAGGAGTGCGAGTGTTGGGAAGGTCTGGGTGCACGTAACTCTACTCAAGAATAAATGCCGAGAGGTGCGAGAGTGAGGGTGTAATGTGCGCAACCGTGACAGGTGGCAGAAGAGACACCGTCAGCAATTCCTCTAACAGACATCCCGTAAGGGAAGCATCTTTGTGGGTCCACAATTTCATCATTGTGCACAAGTATAACGCTGTAGCTCTCGATCGTACATTTATAAGTCCCAGTCCGCCATCACGCGGAGGGAGGGTGAGTGTTTCGTAGCGGACTTTTAATAGGTGTCCGGCGGTAAGCGCTCTCGGCTACCCTGGCGGGTACCGCTATAGAGGCAACATGGTTCACTATTTCAGCAGGGGACTTTTAACGACTTGTTGACTCCATCCCAAGTGAAATCGCTGCACTAGTGCTGGTAAGAGGAAGAAGGAAAGGGTTCAACGTCCCGTCGACATCGAGGTCATTAGAGACGGAGCACAAGCTGAGTGAGCCGTTCGCGGCTCGTGTTCATGCCATTTATTGTTTGTCATCTTCTTTTACAATACTCCCGCCTCATTTTTTTATTACATTTACTGGCGCCACTAACTTCTGCCTTACTTGCCTATGAGTGGCAGCAGCAGCGCTTGTCGATAAGTGCACTGTCGTACCATCTCTGCAGCGACAAATAGTATTTCTGGGTCGTCGTGTGTCTGTCGTTGAGTCGGGGGCGCAGCAGCAGTGAGGTCCAGACAGTCATCATTGCCCGACCGTTGCCGACACACATGACTCGAGTGGCGACGGCCTTGCTTGGCCGCTCGGTCCGTCGTCTGAAGAGACGGCATGTATTCGGTTGCCGACCGCCTACCGATTCTCTGTGTGTGTCGACTTGTGATTAGTTGTTGTTGTAGTTCAGTGATTTATTTTACGATTGTTCGTGTTCCTTGTGGAAGCGTTTTCGTGGAACTGTGTGTAGCTTGTGTCGTGTCCACTGGGCAGTTATTGTAATGCTGCCTGCGTACTGCAGTCGGTCGGTTGGGGCAGAGCAGCGAGGAAGTCTCCGTGGCGCATAGTCAGGCCAGAGCCGCTGGCGGAGTGCACGCGCGGTTGGAGTTGTGAGGCGCTTCTTGCGAGGGTCACGAACATCGTCGGCGGCCGATCCTGGACGCTAAAGTTGAGTGCTCACTCAACCGACTATCAAGCCTCAGCTGCTACAATATCTCTTCGTCTGATCCTGGTTGTCGCTTTCTGGGAGATTCCCGCGAGCAACAACGTGTGTGCATTGAAGTCGGCTAGAGTTGCAGCCGTTTTCCTGTAAGTGTACCAGCGGTATCCTCTGCCTTGTGGCCGTTGACGTTAAGCTAACCTGCCCTGGTCATTGACGTAGTTTTCGGCAGTGGGTTTTCCTTGTCGTGTTGATGCTGTCCAGCACGGCGTGTAGTTCGACAGCTGAGGTGTTGTTGGTAGTTTTGGGCGTTTATTCTGACTTGGATGGATCGGGCACCAGTATCCAGAGCGTTGTGCTATTGACATCTTGTTGTCGTTTTGTTGGTTGGATGGAGCAGAACTGATCTTGTTGGCTGGTTCGTCGGCTGGCTTTCGGTTGAGTTGCCTTCCGGTTAAGAGGTTGTCGGTCTGACTGTCTGTCTCACCTAAACGTGCGTTAGTGTTACTTTCCTAGGCCGATTCCTTGGAATCTTCTGAGCGCCCCTCCTTGTGTTTTACATAGTGATTTTCCTTCTAGTAATAAGTATTCTGTGTGGCCTTCAGCCGACTTTTAGCTTATTAAAATTGCAAGGTTTTTCTTTTAGGCCTTAAGCCGTAAAAATATGTTTCTTGTTTGGTATGTGGCCCTCAGCCGAGTACCAGCCTTTCAAAATTAAAATTGAAAATTCCTTGTGCCTATGCCTTAAGCCGTAAATTTGTTTCAAGTTGGTATGTGGCCTTCAGCCAAGTTTTCAGCCTTTTCAAGTCAAAAGTTGAAAAATTTTGTCTAGGCTTTAAGCCGTAAGAAATATTTTCTAGTTTGTGTGTGGCCTTCAGCCAAACTTTCCAGCTTAAATTAAAAATTGGAAATTTCTTTGTCCGGGCTTTAAGCCGTGAGATTGTTTGGGTTTCCTATGTGGCCTTCAGGCGAGTTTTATCTGTAGCACATTAGGATTAAGCCTTTAGCCTATTTTAGTTGAAGTTTAGAAGCTCTTCCCTCTAGGCCTTAAGCCGTAAAATTGTTTTCTTCGTGGTGTGTGGCCTTCAGCCGAGTTTTAATCTCTCTTAAATTAAAAATTAAAAATCCTTTTCGTGCCCTTAAGTCATAAGATCGTTATTCTTTGGTACGAGGCCTGCAGCCGAGTTTTACACGAAATATTTTAAGATGAGGCCTTTAGCCTTTTCAGATTGAAAGCGCTTCTTCCTAGGCCTTAAACCGTTAAATTGCTTTGTTGATATGCGGTCTTCAGCCGATTTTTCAGCCTATTTCATTTAACATCGAAAATCTTTGTCTCAGCCTTAAGCCGTTAACACTGTTCTTGATTAAGTTGTGGCCCGGTTCTATGGGAAAAACTTAAGCTATGGCTTTCAGTATGTTTATATTGAAGATAAATTATTATTCTTTTTTTCCTAAAGAAGTGAAGCCTCCAGATGAACTCCTGTACCTCAGTTCCTTGCTTAGGCCTTGTGCCTTGGATTTTCGATGTGGCTTTCAGCCGATCTACACTCATGTTCAAAAATTAAGCATAATGCTGATACATGGTGAAACAATGCTCTGGTGGGTGGTTTGCGGGTTTAAATCACCTCGGGGTATGACCATGAGGTGCATTTGACCTGCGGTCGTCGCATGGTGGCGCTGACAGCAGACCACATAAGCAGAGGTGTGTTGGTGCATATCAGAGTACGGTGCAACGAGTAAGTGTGCAGACGTTTTCAGACGTGCTAATGGTGACTGTATGTTGAAAATGGCTCAAAGAACACATATTGATGACGTTATGAGGGATAGAATACTAGGGCGACTGGAGGCTGGTCAAACACAGCAGGTCGTAGCACGGCCCCTCCTTGTGCCACAAAGTGTGATCTCAAGATTATGGGAACGATTTCAGCAGCAGGAAACGTGTCCAGGCGCTACAGTACGGGACGTCCTCAGTGTACAACACCACAAGAAGACCGATATCTCACCATCAGTGCCAGCAGACGGCCACACTGCAGGTAGCTCTGCTCGGGACCTTACCGCAGCCACTGGAACAGTTGCCTCCAGACACATAGTCTACAGACGACTGAACAGCCATGGTTTATTCGCCCGGAGAACTGTAAGATGCATTCCGCTGACCCCTGGTCACAGGAGAGCCCGTAAATCCGGGTGTCAAGAACACAGTACATGGTCATTGGAAAAGTGGTCCCAGGTTATGTTCACGGGCGAGTCCAGGTATAGTCTGAACGATTACTCTCACCGGGTTTTCATCTCGCGTGATCCAGGAACCAGATACAAACACCTTAATGTCCTTGACAGGGACCTTTATGGAGGTCGTGGTTTGATGGTGTGGGGTGGGATTGTGATTGGTGCACGTACACCCTTGCATGTCTTTGACAGAGGAACTGTAACAGGTCAGGTGTATCGGCACGTCATTTTGCATCAGTATGTCCGCTTTTTCAGGGGCGCAGTGGTTCCCACCTTCCTCCAGATGGATGATAACGCACAGCCACACCGAGCTGCCACCGTGGAGGAGTACCTTGAAACAGAAGCTGTCAGGCGAATGGAGTGGCCTGCCTGTTCTCCAGACCTAAACCCCATCGAGCACGTCTGGGATGCTCTCGGTCGACGTATCGCTGCATGTCTTCAAACCCCTAGGACACTTCAGGAGCTCCAACAGGCACTGGTGCAAGAATGGCAGGCTATATCCCAGCAGCTGTTTGACCACCAGATCCACAGTATGCCAACCCGTTGTGCGGCCTGTGTATGTGTACGTGGTGATCATATCCCATACTGATGTCGGGGTACATGCACAGGAAACAGTGGCGTATTGTGGCACATGTGTTTCGGACCGGTTTTCTCAACTTATCACCAACATCGTGGACTTACAAATCTGTGTCGTGTGTGTTCCCTATGTGCCTACGTTATTAGCGCCAGTTTTGTGTAGCGCCACGTTGTGTGGCACCACATTCTGTAATTATCCTTAATTTATGAGCATGAGTGTTAATTAAATCAAAGGAGGCCTTTCGTTAAAACCTTGAGAGTTTGTGATTTTCGCTTGTGTGATTGTGTGTTTTAACAAATAAAGTTTATATGTTGAGTGCAACTGACAGTAAATTATTTTGGTGCCTTTCCACAAATATAACCTCATCCGCCCTATCCTGCTAGCTCAGGGATTTCACTGGGATAGTGCCAAAAGTTGGGAGGGGATCGGCCATGCCCTTTTCAAAACAACCAGCCTGGAATTTGGCTGGAGCGATTTAGGGAAATAACGGGAAACCTAAATGTGGATGGACGGACGCCAGTTTTAACCTTGGTCCTCCCGAATGCGAGCCCAGTGTGCTAGCAGCTGCTCCACCTCGCACGGTCCGGGCAACACGAGTTCCGACACGATGTCAGGAGGTATCCCATGACTTTTGTCACCTCGGTGTATACCTCAATCAGATCGGCAGGAAGTGTTTTCCAACAAAATTAAGCGTGTTCAGACTCGTATAGCTGCCGGTGGACGTTGTAGCTGCACAGTATCTTTCCGAACTTAGTGTGAAACGTCCCCTTAGAAAAATTATTGAATTACTGTGCTGAGAAACCTCTTACATTATTTGCGTTTCAAACAGCTGAGCAAAACTGAACGTACTCAGACATTTCTCTCTTTACTTATTCTGATCAGCTCTAAACTGACACACAATATTTTTAGCGCAACGCAATCTGACTTTTAATAATTCCTACAAAAGAATGGCCCTGACTAACATTAACCTATACCTTTCATGAATCACTTACCTCACAAAAATCTTCGTTACTCAAACTACTGCAACAGAGCGAGCGCCAATACTGCCAGCTAAATAAAAGATTCTAACTACTGAAGGCACTAACTACTGATAGACATAGTTAGCAAATGAAATATTTTAATATAGAACAAGCAATGTATTTACCTTAATAGCGTTCAAAAGTCATATATATCAGTTCATGATATCCAGTATTACAAATTTACTCTTTCTGGCGGACACACGTCCAGATCGTCCGCTCTTAAAATTCTGCCATCTCTCTCCCCACATCCACCATTGCTGGCGGCTCACCTACAACAGCGCAACGCTACGCGCTGTTCACATCCAACAGCCCAACACTACAATAGCGACTATTCCATCAATGCAAACAAGCCACAGACTGCACACAGCACAGCCAGTGATTTTCATACAGAGCGCTACGTGGCGTTACCAGTATAAACAGCCTACTTACAAGTGTACAGCTCCAAATTGTGCTTCGTCCCTAATGACCTCTACGTTGACGTGATGTTAAATCCTACATATTGTTTGTTTTGAAAAAAAATAAAAATAAGAAAGTAGTGTCTTCTCGCGTGCTTGAGAGCTAAGTTGTTCTGTAAAGTTTTATTTTTCGATTGCTTATGGCAAGGATACTTCATTTTCGTTGTGTGCACAGGAGAACAGCACAATGATATACAGTCTTCCATGAAGCTATTCTTTTTTTAATGTTGTAGGGAGAGAAGATAGAATTACGTAGTCTATGTGAAATCTTTGCTATTGCGTTTACGCAAAAAACACTTCTGCAGCCGGAAGCTGAACAACACACAGAACGCTGTATTTGCAACTTTTCTCTGGGAGCGTATTTGATTTGAATTAAATATCTTTTCCAGCAATTAAAGTTTATTTAGGTACGGCGGACTAGTGCTCAAGAATCAGATCCTTAGATATCCGTTATTGAGTGAGGAACCAACTAACACCGACAACTGAAGAACGTTCTGCTTCGTTGCGTAAATTTCGTGTAGTTTACTATTAGGTGAAAAATCACTTTTGAAGAAAGTCACTTAGTTTCCAAATTGTAAAATTTCTCAGTTTTTTTACTAAAATCCCAATAATTTCTCAGTGCCCGAAAATATTTGATAAAATTTGTAACCACTCTTTCAGTTAATCGCTGACTTCAAGGTATCTCTTCCGCTGGTTCAAAGAAAAAAGATTGATATATTTTGCTGTCATAGTACATACAGTAAACGTAATATCAGACTGAATTCAAAGTCCCATCAGGAGAAAGAACAGCAGCGGTACTCACAGTAGCAGCAATAGTAATCGTAAGTGAAACTGTGCCTTATATTCGTATATATACTGAAATAAAACAATACACTAGTTACCCTACATAATTCTTATACCTATAAGTTCTTAGTAATTTTAATATTCTTTCATATTAACGTTAATCTCATGAATTTTGATAATAATTTACACTGAAAATCCAAATAAACTGGCACACCTGCCTAATATCGTGTAGGAGGCTGCGAGCACCCCAACGTGGCACCGGAAAGCGCCGGACCTCCATTTCTGTGTGGTCTCTTTTTTAATCATTTCTCCACGTGCCTGCTTATAGCTGTCTTCTCTTATGTCAGTTGGGACTGACGTATAGTCGTTTTTTTTAACTCCTCTTTGTCTTCGTGTTCTAAAGTTTTGATTTTGAGTTCGATTCCCGGCGGGGGATGACTGGGTGTTGTGTGATGTCCTTAGGTTAGTTAGGTTTAAGTAGTTCTAAGTTCTAGTGGACTGATGACCATAGATGTTAAGTCCCATAGTGCTCAGAGCCATTTTTTTTTAAATTTTTATTTTGGCGCGTATGACCCCAGTTGTTTCTTGCAGCCTGAAGCAAAGCAAAACAAACAACGACGTGGCGTGGACTCGACTAACGTTTGAAGTAGTGCTGGAGGGAGCTGACACGATGAATCCTGCAGGACTGTCCATAAATCCGTAAGAGTACGTGGGGTTGGAGATCTCTTCTGAACAGCAGATTGCAAAGTATCAAGGATATGCTCAATAATGTTCAAGTCTGGGGAGTTTGGTGACCAAAGAAAGTGTTTAAACTCAGAAGAGTATTCCTGGAGCCACTCTGTAGCAATGCTGGACATATGGGGTGTCGCACTGTCCTGCTGGAATTGCCCAAGTTCGTCTAAATGCACAATGGACATGAATGAATGCAGGAGATCAGACAGGATGCTTACGTACGTGTCACCTGTCACAGTCGTATCTAGACGTATCAGGTCCCGTATCACTTCAACAGCACACGGCACATACCATTACAGAGCCTCCACCAGCTTGAACAGTCCCCTGCTGACATGCAGGGTCCATACCCGTACAGGTCCACCCTACGTTACAATTTGAAACGAAACAACATATTTCCAGTCATCATCAGTCCAATGTCGGTGTTGACGAGTCCAGGCGAGGCGTAAAGGTTTGTGTCGTGCAGTCATGAGTGGGTCTGCGGCTCCGAAAGTCCATATCGATGATGTTTCGTTGAATGGTTCACACGCTGATACTTATTGATGGCCCAGCACTGAAATCTGCAGAAATTTGCGGAAAGGTTGCACTTCTGTCACGTTGAACGATTCTCTTCAGTCGTTATTGGTCCCGTTCGAGAAGGATCTTTTTCGGCCACGGCAATGTCGGAGATTTAATGTCTTACCGGATTCCTGAAATTCACGGCACACTCGTAAATGGCCATACGCAAAATCCCCACTTCATCGCTAGCTCGGAGACGCTGTGCCCCATTGCTCGTGCGCCGACTACAACACCATGTTCAAACTCACTCAAATCTTGACAACCTGGCATTGTAGCAGCAGTAAACGATCTAATAACTGTGCCCGACGGTAGTTGTCTTATACAGGCGTTGCCGACCGCAGCGCCGTATTCTGCCCGTTTACGTGTCTCTGTATTTGAGTACTACACTATTGGCCATTAAAACTGCTGCACCACGAAGATGACGTGCTACAGACACGAAATTTAACCGACAGGAAGAAGATGCTGTGATTAGCTTTTCAGAGCATTCATACAAGTTTGGCGCCGGAGGCGACACCTACAACGTGCTGACATGAGGAAAGTTTCCAACCGATTTCTCATACGCAAACAGCAGTTGACCGGCGTTGCCTGGTGAAACGTTGTTGTTGTTGTGATGCCTCGTGTAAGGAGGAGAAATGCGTACCATCACGTTTCCGACTTTGATAAAGGTCGGATTGTAACCTATCACGATTGTGGTTTATTGTATCGCGACATTGCTGCTCGCATTGGTCGGGATCCAATGACTGTTAGCAGAATATGGAGTCGGTGGGTTCAGAAGGGTAATACGGAACGCCGTGCTGGATCCCAACGGCCTCGTGTCACTAGCAGTCGATATGACAGATATCTAATCCACATGACTGTAACGGATCGTGGAGCCACGTCTCGACCCCTGAGTCAACAGATGGGGACGTTTGCAAGACAACAACCATCTGCACGAACAGTTCGACGACGTTTGCAGCAGCATGGACTATCAGTTCGGAAACCATGACTGCGGTTACGCTTGACGCTGCATCACAGACAGGAGTGCCTGCGATGGTGTACTCAACGACGAACCTGGGTGCACGAATGGCAAAACGTCATTTTTTCGGATGTATCCAGGTTCTGTTTACAGCATCATTATGGTCGCATCCGTGTTTGGCGACATTCCGGTGAACGCACATTGGATGCGTGTATTCGCCATCGCGATACTGGCGTATCACACGGCGCGTTCGTATGGGGTACCATTGGTTACACGTCTAGGTCACCACTCAATCGGATTGATGGCACTTTTAACAGTGGACGTTACATTTTAGATGTGCTACGACCCGTGGCTCTACTCTTCATTCGATCCATTCGAAACCCTACATTTCAGCAGGATAATGCACGACCGCATATTGCAGGTCCTGTACCGTCCTTTCTGGATACAAAAAATGTTCGATTGCTTCCCTGGCAAACAAATTCTCCAGATCTCTCACCAATTGAAAACATCTGGTCAACGGTGGCCGAGCAACTGGCTCGTCACAATACGCCAGTCACTACTCTTGATGAACTGTGGTATCGTGTTGAAGCTGCGTGGGCAGCTGTACCTGTACACGCCATCCAAGCTCTGTTTGACTCAATGCCCAGGCGTATCAAGGCCGTTATTATGGCCAGAGCTGGTTGTTCTGGGTACTGATTTCTCAGGATCTGTACACCCAAATTGCGTGAAAATGCAATCACATGTCAGCTCTAGTATAATATATTTGTCCAATGAATACCGGTTTATCATCTGCATTTCTTCTTGGTATAGCAATTTTAATGGCCAGTAATGGAATTTCTTTGCCGCTTCAGTGTCATTTTCTGTATGTCACAATTATTTAGATTGATAAATTAAGATTTCTTATCCGAAAAGGAGTGGTCACATGATGCACATCTGGATCGATCGCAGCTGTAGTTAGTCTTGCTGCTTGGACGTAAGCATTGTAGAGCATTCCTTTCCCTGTTATTCCGTAACAGCTCTACGATTACATCGCGAACCAGCTCTGACGGCAGCTTTCCACGTGAAGCGCCCCGTGCGCGCTACTGTCACGGTGGTTTTCCGCCGGTGCCCCAGCCGCCCCTGCTCGCTCACTTCCTCCTGCCGTCTTCTGGTTCAGCCAACCAGGCGGCGAGCGGCGCACTTCCGGCGCCACGCAGCTGCGGCCCCGCCGCGGCGTCCTCGCGATAGCTTGTCGCGCCGCGCCGCGCCGGGATAACAGAACCGCTATCGCGGCTGTGTAGTCATCGCCGGTCACGGTCACATGTGAAACGCTGCTCTCGTCACACGCCAACGCCCCGAGATATGTGCAATACTAGGGCGTGCATGGGATTTTTTTGGTTATCTGACTGACATTGGTTTCTACACAGAAAGGAAAATCACCTAAATACCTACCAGCGAAAAAACGCTCCTATCGGAATACAAAAAAATGCGGATACGTTCATCTTTATTTAAAAGACTCTGACTAAAACTGGGGTACCAGGTGCTTCATTCTTCCTTCCTCAGCTCCGTTAAGAACGTTCCCAAAAATTTTGGAGTGCGAGCGTATTATCGCTTTTTTAATACTGCTCTGTTTTCTCCCTGTCACTATCTCTATCTTTCGCGTTGTCATAGACATATACGCTATCTCACAATATCACAGGCTCTCATCCACTTTTACTTTCTCTTTCTCTTTATTCGTTTTCCGCCTCTCCTCCATACACCCCTACCTCCTTCTTCCCCCCACCCCTCCACCCAACCATTTCCTAGCACTATTCCGTCAGTGTCAACTATGTTCCACTGCTACTGTCTCTCTATCTCTCTCTTTCTCTCACACTGTCCTTTATTCTTCGCGATTTCTATAGGAAAACCACTGTCTACTATCTCCCAGTATTTATCACTTTTCCGTCGCTTTGCCACTGCCACTGTCTTCTTCTCTCGCAGCATAAAAAGGCGCGAATACCTTCGCATACCAAAATTTTTGAGAATATTTTTAAAGATACATAGGAATTACGGCCGTCTATTGAAATCGATGGGGAAATTTGAAAATTCGTGAAGGACTGGGGTTACAACCTGGGTCTCCTACTTACTAGGTACGAGGATCACTCCAAAAGAAATGCACACTATTTTTGTAAAAATACAGATTTTATTCTGCATGTGTGAACGTTTTACAGTGTGTAGATACATCCTTCCCGCTTGTTTTCAAACTTAGTTCAACTTGTTCCCGTGAGTGGCGCCATCACAGCATGTCTTCAAGACGGCTGCTACACTTGACGTTCGTCAGAAGCAACGCGCTGTCATAGAATTCCTGTGCAGTGAAAACGAGACAATGGGAAACATCCACAAGAGGTTCAAAAAGGTGTCGATCGCAGTACAGTTAGTCGATGGGCAAGTAGGTTACGTGATGAAAGCGGGCACGGCAATATTTGAGGATAGTCCTCGCAGCGGCAGGCCTCGTACTGCACACACGCTCCAGACAATGTGCAGAGAGTTAAAGAATTGGCGACTGCTGACAGACGCATCGCAGTGAACGAATTGTCACGCTACGTTGGGATAGGGGAAGGAAGTGTTTGCAGAATACTGAAAGTGTTGGCGTTAAAAAAGGTTTGTGCCAGGTGGGTTCCCAGGATGTTGACAGTGGCTCACAAAGAAACAAGAAAAACGGAATGCAGCGAACTTTTAGAACAGTACGGGAATGGTGGAGATGAATTTCTTGCAAGAAATGTGACAGGTGATGAAGCATGGTTCCATCATTTTTCACCAGAGACGAAGAGGGAATCAATGGAGTGGCATCATGCAAATTCACCCAAGAAAACAAATTCAAAACCACGCCTTCTGCTGGAAAAGTTATGGCTGTAGTGTTTTTCGATTCCGAAGGACTCTTGCTTGTGGACATCATGCCAAGTCGAACCACAATAAATTCTGATGCATATGTGACGACACTGAAGAATCTTCAAGCTCAACTGAGCTGTGTTCGACCACATCGGCAAAAGCAGGATGTTTTGTTGTTGCACGACAATGCACGGTCACATGTCAGTCAAAAACCATGGAAGTGATCACAAAACTCGGATGTGCAACACTGAAACACCCGCCTTACAGTCTTGACCTGGCTCCATGTGACTATCTTCTCTTTGGGAAACTCAAAGACTCTCTTCGTGTAACAAGGTTTGAAGATGATGACTCCCTTATGCACGCTGCCAAACAGTGGCTCCAACAGGTTGGTCCAGAATTTTACCGTGCGGGTATACAGGTGCTGGTTCCAAGATGGCGTAAGGCAGTTGAGAGGGATGGAAATTATGCAGAGAAATGAAAATATTTTTCCTAAAGGATGCATCTACACGCTGTAACACTTTGAAGCATGTAGAATAAAAGATAGATTTGTTAAAAAACAGTGTGTATTTCTTTTGGAGTGACCCTCGTACATGCTCCGACCACTTTTTTTTTTACCCACTTATTTCGTTGTATTTGTTCGGAGCGGACGAACCAAGACACCCATTCAACTTCATCGTTGATCTGTTCACTCAGTTTTTTTTTTATTACAGAGAGAAGCTAACCCTCTGCTCGAACGCGCCGAGCTACCGTGCCTTCTACCACTACGCCATCTGTACACAGTGGTCATTATAGTTACGCTGTCTACCCTAGTACACCTCTCGTCAGATCCAAATTCTCACCTTGTCCACACATTACAAATGTAGTGCCACTTGCCCATTATTCAAATTATTTGCGGCATTTCTGCTGCATCAGGGAGTGTAATTCACATGAGAGGAATAAATTAGTCAGTACAATTTTAGATAGTTTCCTTACGTGAAATTGAACTAATGTAAAACTGATTTTACGCCTTAGATCGGATTTTACGTAGCAAAAAAATTTGCATGTGCTCCAGTACCACAACATGGTTTTCCCAGATGATAATTGAGACACTATACAGCTTATTTCTCCGTGCTACCGTCACATTACAAATTAGGTTTCCGCCTTACTCCGCATTTTACGTGCTTTTTTTCGTGAGCAAATAGGGTAACTTTGAATCTGTGTTGCTGGGAAAGGGAAAAGATATGTAGAAAATTTGCATGATTTTTCGAGGCCGTGGTCTTGGGAATATATCGTAGAAATTACATCCTTTTGCTCTGCATTGTCGTTTCGAAATCTGAGGCTGGGTTTTGGTATCCTAAACAGAAGTTTTTGTTGTGTTTCTTTATAACAGATAAAGATTTCTGAAAACGGAGAGATGGCACTTCTAGATAAAAACCTAGAGAACATACAGTCAAAATTTGAGCAGTGTGCTGCTGTTATTTACTATTGATATTTCGTCTCGTATCGAATTTTACGTGTACAAGAAGGTTATCTTTGGAACTGTATGTCTTGGAAACGGATAAAAATATGAAGAAAATTTTCAAGGTTGTTCGAGAACCAATGTTGGGAATATATAGTAAAAATTTGTCATTTCCTGTCCAAAGCCGTTTCGGAATTCCTGCCTGGGTTTTGACGGTTGGTGACGATTTTACGTGCAACACCCCAAGAATTAATGGTGGCTCCATAAGTCCTATCAAGCGCACCGTAGACCACAGGAAACCAACTGCCAACTTTCTGAACAGGGGGAAACGTGTAATATTCATACTTTGAACCCGTAGTATAGGACAGTATCAATAAGACGATCCTTTTGTTGGGTATACAAATGGTTCCTAGCCCACGGGTTATGCGAAACACTTGATCCTACCTTCTTACCACCAACAGAGCCCGAAATATGAGCTCCGGAAAATCCAGTTTTTATGCGCAGAGTTGTGGAAAACATTAGGTACGCATGCTGTTCCATGCACACATACAATTGGATAACTTACAGAATAAGAGGAAACTCTGAATGAGTAAGATATGACAAGCACTAATGAAACATTGGCGTAAAATGAGGGTAAGGGAAGCAAAGAGGGAAGAGTTCAGTGACTTTCAAACTAAAACTTTTTCAACAGATCTGGGTAGAGACCCTAAGAAGTTTTGGTCGCTTGTAAAATCAGTAAGTGGGTCAAAATGGTCTATTCATTCACTCACTGACCATACTGCCACAGAAGCAGAAGATAACAGGGAGAAGGCCGCGATACATAATTAGGTCTTTCGAAATTCTTTCACCACGGAAGAGCGTAACACGGTCCCTCCTTTTAATCGTCGTACGAACGTTGAAATGGCAGGTATTGGTATAGCCGATCGCGGTGTACGAAAAAAACTACAATCGATAGTTAGTGGAAGGGAATGAGGACCAAATTAAATGCCTGTAAGTTCCTACAAAGGTTACGCGAAAGAACGCCCTCCCCTTCTAGCAGCAGTTTATCGTAAATCGCTGGAGCAACGAAAGGTGCGAAGCGACTGGAAAAAAGCTCAGGTTATTCCCGGTTTCAAGAAGGGTCGTAGGACAGATGGACATATGTTATATACAGGGTGGTCCATTGATAGCGACCGGGCCAAATATCTCACGAAATAATATGCACTATTGGGCAGCGGAAAATCCACGATGGCTGCCACAAGTGGAACATCAGCGACCTTGGCGGGTTAATGTATGGAGCGGCATTATGGGAGGAAGGATAATTGGCCACCATTTTATCGATGACAATCTAAATATTGCAATGTATGCTGATTTCCTACGTTATGTACTACCGATGTTACTACAAGATGTTTCACTACGTGACAGAATGCCGAGGTACTTCCAACATGATGGGTGTGCGGCACATAGCTCACTTGTGGTTAGCAAGAGTAATAGAAGGCAGATTTCAGACTACCTAACAGATCAAAACGAAAATTTCTGTTCCGACACTGACAATGTTGAGTGTTTATGGAAAAAGTTCAAGGCAATCGTAAAATGCGTTTTAGACAGGAACGTGCCGAGTAAAACTGTGAGGGACGGGAAAAACCCACCGTGGTACAACAACAAAGTTAGGAAACTACTGCGAAAGCAAAGAGAGCTTCACTCCAAGTTTAAACGCAGCCAAAACCTCTCAGACAAACAGAAGCTAAACGATGTCAAAGTTAGCGTAAGGAGGGCTATGCGTGAAGCGTTCAGTGAATTCGAAAGTAAAATTCTATGTACCGACTTGACAGAAAATCCTAGGAAGTTCTGGTCTTTCGTTAAATCAGTAAGTGGCTCGAAACAGCATATCCAGACACTCCGGGATGATGATGGCATTGAAACAGAGGATGACACGCGTAAAGCTGAAATACTAAACACCTTTTTCCAAAGCTATTTCACAGAGGAAGACCGCACTGCAGTTCCTTCTCTAAATCCTCGCACAAACGAAAAAATGGCTGACATCGAAATAAGTGTCCAAGGAATAGAAAAGCAACTGGAATCACTCAATAGAGGAAAGTCCACTGGACCTGACGGGATACCAATTCGATTCTACACAGAGTACGCGAAAGAACTTGCCCCCCTTCTAACAGCCGTGTACCGCAAGTCTCTAGAGGAACGGAGGGTTCCAAATGATTGGAAAAGAGCACAGCTAGTCCCAGTCTTCAAGAAGGGTCGTCGAGCAGATGCGCAAAACTATAGACCTATATCTCTGACGTCGATCTGTTGTAGAAATTTAGAACACGTTTTTTGCTCGAGTATCATGTCGTTTTTGGAAACCCAGAATCTACTATGTAGGAATCAACATGGATTCCGGAAACAGAGATCGTGTGAGACCCAACTCGCTTTATTTGTTCATGAGACCCAGAAAATATTAGATACAGGCTTCCAGGTAGATGCTATTTTTCTTGACTTCCGGAAGGCGTTCGATACAGCTCCGCACTGTCGCCTGATAAACAAAGTAAGAGCCTACGGAATATCAGACCAGCTGTGTGGCTGGATTGAAGAGTTTTTAGCAAACAGAACACAGCATGTTGTTATCAATGGAGAGACGTCTACAGACGTTAAAGTAACCTCTGGCGTGCCACAGGGGAGTGTTATGGGATCATTGCTTTTCACAATATGTATAAATGACCTAGTAGATAGTGTCGGAAGTTCCATGCGGCTTTTCGCGGATGATGCTGTAGTATACAGAGAAGTTGCAGCATTAGAAAATTGTAGCGAAATGCAGGAAGATCTGCAGCGGATAGGCACTTGGTGCAGGGAGTGGCAACTGTCCCTTAACATAGACAAATGTAATGTATTGCGAATACATAGAAAGAAGGATCCTTTATTTTATGATTATATGATAGCGGAACAAACACTGGTAGCAGTTACTTCTGTAAAATATCTGGGAGTATGCGTGCGGAACGATTTGAAGTGGAATGATCATATAAAATTAATTGTTGGTAAGGCGGGTACCAGGTTGAGATTCATTGGGAGAGTGCTTAGAAAATGTAGTCCATCAACAAAGGAGGTGGCTTACAAAACACTCGTTCGACCTATACTTGAGTATTGCTCATCAGTGTGGGATCCGTACCAGATCGGTTTGACGGAGGAGATAGAGAAGATCCAAAGAAGAGCGGCGCGTTTCGTCACAGGGTTATTTGGTAACCGTGATAGCGTTACGGAGTTGTTTAATAAACTCAAGTGGCAGACTCTGCAAGAGAGGCGCTCTGCATCGCGGTGTAGCTTGCTCGCCAGGTTTCGAGAGGGTGCGTTTCTGGATGAGGTATCGAATATATTGCTTCCCCCTACTTATACCTCCCGAGGGGATCACGAATGTAAAATTAGAGAGATTAGAGCGCGCACGGAGGCTTTCAGACAGTCGTTCTTCCCCCGAACCATACGTGACTGGAACAGGAAAGGGAGGTAATGACAGTGGCACGTAAAGTGCCCTCCGCCACACACCGTTGGGTGGCTTGCGGAGTAGAAATGTAGATGTAGATGTAGGTATTGAATAGCATATTTCATGACAGGTGGATTGGTCGTCGAAGCACCATAGCATACCCGCACGTACACCTGATCTGACGTCCCCGGATTTCTTTCTGTGGGGAAAGTTGAAGAATATTTACCATCGTGATCCACCGACAACGCCTGACAACATGCGTCAGCGCATTGTCAATGCATGTGCGAACATTACGGAAGGCGAACTACTCGCTGTTGAGAGGAATGTCGTCATACGTACTGCCAAGTGCATTGAGGTTGACAGACATCATTTGAGCATTTATTGCATTAATGTGGTATTTACAGGTAATCACGTTGTAACAGCATGCGTTCTCAGAAATGATAAGTTCGCAAAGCTACGAGTGTCACACTGGAAGAACCGAAACAAAATGTTCAAACGTACCTACGCTCTGCATTTCAATTTTAAAAACCTACCTCTTACCAACTGTTCGTCTAAAATTGTGAGCCATATGTCTGTAAGTATTGCAGCACCATCTACCACAGAGCGAAAAAAGTGGTCCAACTAAAACATTGATATTTCTTTACGTACTACACGAATTTGTGATAAAAATGGGGATTCCTATTTTAAAAAATGCAGTTGATATTCGTTTGACCTATGGCAGTGCCATCTAGCGGGCCAACCATAGCGCCATCTGGTTTCCCCCTTCACGCTAGACAAGTTTCGTTCTTTGTAGTTTTTTCGTTTGACGCTTATTTAGTGAGATATTTGACCCGGTTACGATCAATGGACCATCCGGTATAGTTAAGGCTCATCGGCAATTTCACCATCTTCTTCTGTGCGGATGCACAAACAGTGCCCGAACTCTTACGGAAATCGGCTCTAAAGCCGCGAGTTATGAGTGTGATGAGCAGGGGCACTATGAATATAGTGCGGGACAATAAGTTGCTAATGTGGGTCTCACTGGCGGCGTGCCAGAGATAAATAGCCGGCACAGTAGCTCAGCGTGTTCGGTCAGAGGGCTCCTCGCCCACTGTGATAAACAAACTGAGTAAAGGATTCAACGATAAACTTAAACGGATCTCTTGCGACGTCCGCCTACACCAAACGCAACGAACAATAGCGAAAAAAGAAAGAAATGAGTCACAGGTACTTCTTAGAAAAAAAGAAAGATGGATAGAGCGTCTGTCATGTACGCAGGTGATCCTGGGTTCGAGTCCCGGTCGGGGCACACATTTTCGACTGTCCCCGTTGACATATCAACGCCTGTATGCAGCTAAGAGTGTTCATTTTATTGTAATTTTTAAATTAATCTTTAAACCAGGCCAGGCGAATCCAAATTGATTCATGGGCCTCTTGATGACGTGCAACGTCAAAGCAGGCCATGTCCCATAGGTCGTTCATTCTTAAAATCGCTGCGATGTGGGGTTCGCGAGTTGTAGAAGGAGGACGAACAACGGTACAGTGGAAGGAGTGAAATATATTGGCATAATTTGCGCCTTCTTATACTGGTGCAAGCAACACGCACACCATTTTCCTGTCCTGCTGCCCGACTGCTATGGTGGAGATCCGACGAATACAAGATATTTTTCTTGGAAGCACTTTCTTTGCAGAGTCATTGATAGTCGTATGTAGTACATTTTTCTACCAAAGAATATGACGTTAAAGTAAGCCGGTTCTGATACAGATATTTCATGAGTAAGAGAAGACTGACATTTAAAATACGGTACTTATTAAACTTATACAATCCTGTTACGTACCCTTGAGGCATTGAGTAATAATGTGCCATGAAAACTTTCCTCACCCATATAGTAATATTAAAAATTCAACTTAGCGCTCAACAAAGTGATAATAACAACAATAAAACATACACGGCGTAACTGATACTACAGCGCCGGCCGGAGTGGCCGTGCGGTTCTAGGCGCTACAGTCTGGAGCCGAGCGCCCGCTACGGTCGCAGGTTCGAATCCTGCCTCGGGCATGGATGTGTGTGATGTCCTTAGGTTAGTTAGGTTTAATTAGTTCTAAGTTCTAGGCGACTGATGTCCGCAGAAGTTAAGTCGCATAGTGCTCAGAGCCATTTGATACTACAGCGCAACACAGATGATCACTGCATAGACTAGCTTATGTTTCAAAGCAGTACGAAGTTCTAAGCATCACGGGTGAGATTCCTTCAGAACTTAGGGAAGTCAAAAGTCAAAATGTGAATAAAATAGTGGAGTACAGGACTCAAATTGGAACGAGATAAGATTTTTTGTAACCGAGTGGACCAAGTTCGCAACCGAAAATTGAAAGTAGTACATTTATTTTAAAACGTAATGTAAAATAGAATTCGCCGCCTCGCCGGCAGCGGTGAACGTAACAGTGATTGGCCTGTGTGTTACGAAAGAGTGTTAACAATTTGTTTGCAGGAAACATTCCACACGAGTATCGATTTGTAATAGCTACAAAACTGTGATGTGCGTTGACTGACCTCTCTGTATTTGTACTCTTCCCATTTGTAATCATCTGTGTGTTTGGTGTATATCGAAAGATATTTCTGTTCGTTTATGTTACACTTTTCCAAAGTGTCACTTATGCACGTATACTGCAGTGTTCCTGTTCTTTTCCGATACAAAATTTGTCTTTCTTTTCTTTGGTGAGCTATTTTTTCGTACTCTCCATTCGCGGCAAATGAATATTCTAATAAATACTATGTAAGCAATTGACCTATGATGCTTTCCAAGGCGCATCAAGATTAAAAACAAATATTTGCTAAACACAGCCTTCCGAAATACCTTCACAAAAGAAGACAAAGTAAATGTTCCAGAATTCGTATCGAGAACAGCTGCCAACACGAGGAACGTAGAAGTAAATATCCTCGGAGTAATGAAGCAACTTAAATCACTTCATAAAAGCAAGTCTTCGGGTCCAGACTGTATACCAATTAGGTTCCTTTCAGACTATGCTGATGCATTAGCTCCATTCTTAACAATCATATACAACCGTTCGTTCGGCGAAAGATCCGTACCCAAAGACTGGAAAGTTGCACAGGTCACAACAATATTCAAGAAAGTTAGTAGGAGTAATCCACTAAATTACAAGCCCATATCGTTAACGTCGATATGCAGCAGGATTATGAATTACCTCGAAGAAAACGGTCTATTGACACAAAGTCAACATGGGTTTAGAAAACATCGCTCCTGTGAAACACAACTAGCTCTTTATTCACATGAAGTGTTGAGTGCTATTGACAAGGGATTTCAGATACACTCCTGGAAATTGAAATAAGAACACCGTGAATTCATAGTCCCAGGAAGGGGAAACTTTATTGACACATTCCTGGGGTCAGATACATCACATGATCACACTGACAGAACCACAGGCACATAGACACAGGCAACAGAGCATGCACAATGTCGGCACTAGTACAGTGTATATCCACCTTTCGCAGCAATGCAGGCTGCTATTCTCCCATGGAGACGATCGTAGAGATGCTGGATGTAGTCCTGTGGAACGGCTTGCCATGCCATTTCCACCTGGCGCCTCAGTTGGACCAGCGTTCGTGCTGGACGTGCAGACCGCGTGAGACGACGCTTCATCCAGTCCCAAACATGCTCAATGGGGGACAGATCCGGAGATCTTGCTGGCCAGGGTAGTTGACTTACACCTTCTAGAGCACGTTGGGTGGCACGGGATACATGCGGACGTGCATTGTCCTGTTGGAACAGCAAGTTCCCTTGCCGGTCTAGGAATGGTAGAACGATGGGTTCGATGACGGTTTGGATGTACCGTGCACTATTCAGTGTCCCCTCGACGATCACCAGTGGTGTACGGCCAGTGTAGGAGATCGCTCCTCACACCATGATGCCGGGTGTTGGCCCTGTGTGCCTCGGTCGTATGCAGTCCTCATTGTGGCGCTCACCTGCACGGCGCCAAACACGCATACGACCATCATTGGCACCAAGGCAGAAGCGACTGTCATCGCTGAAGACGACACGTCTCCATTCGTCCCTCCATTCACGCCTGTCGCGACACCACTGGAGGCGGGCTGCACGATGTTGGGGCGTGAGCGGAAAACGGCCTAACGGTGTGCGGGACCGTAGCCCAGCTTCATGGAGACGGTAGCGAATGGTCCTCGCCGATACCCCAGGAGCAACAGTGTCCCTAATTTCCTGGGAAGTGGCGGTGCGGTCCCCTACGGCACTGCGTAGGATCCTAAGGTCTTGGCGTGCATCCGTGCGTCGCTGCGGTCCGGTCCCAGGTCGACGGGCACGTGCACCTTCCGCCGACCACTGGCGACAACATCGATGTACTGTGGAGACCTCACGCCCCACGTGTTGAGCAATTCGGCGGTACGTCCACCCGGCCTCCCGCATGCCAACTATACGCCCTCGCTCAAAGTCCGTCAACTGCACATACGGTTCACGTCCACGCTGTCGCGGCATGCTACCAGTATTAAAGACTGCGATGGAGCTCCGTATGCCACGGCAAACTGGCTGACACTGACGGCGGCGGTGCACAAATGCTGCGCAGCTAGCGCCATTCGACGGCCAACACCGCGGTTCCTGGTGTGTCCGCTGTGCCGTGCATGTGATCATTGCTTGTACAGCCCTCTCGCAGTGTCCGGAGCAAGTATGGTGGGTCTCACACACCGGTGTCAATGTGTTCTTTTTTCCATTTCCAGGAGTGTAGATCCCGTATTTCTGGATTTCCGGAAGGCTTTAGACACTGTACCACACAAGCGGCTCGTAGTGAAATTGCGTGCTTATGGAATATCGTCTCAGTTATGTGACTGGATTTGTGATTTCCTGTCAGAGAGGGCACAGTTCGTAGTAATTGACGGAAAGTCATCGAGTAAAACAGAAGTGATTTATAGCGTTCGCTAAGGTAGTGTTACAGGCCCTTTGCTATTCCTTATCTATATTAACGATTTTGGAGACAATCTGAGCAGCTGTCTTCGGTTGTTTGCAGATGACGCTGTCGTTCATAGACTAATAAAGTCATCAGAAGACCAAAACAAACTGCAAAACGATTTAGAAAAGATATCTGAATGGTGCGAAAAGTGGCAGTTGAACCTAAATAACAAAAAGTGTGAGGTCATCCACATGAGTGCTAAAAGGAACTCGTTAAACTTCGGTTACACGGTAAATCAGTCTAATCTAAAAGCCGTAAATTCAACTAAATACCTAGGTATTACAATTACAAACAACTTAAATTGCAAGGAACACATAGAAAATGTTGTGGGGAAGGCTAACCAAAGACTTCGTTTTATTGGCAGGACACTTAGAAAATGTAACAGATCTACTAAGGAGACTACCTACACTATGCTTGTCCGTCCTCTTTTAGAATACTGCTGCGCGGTGTGGGATTATTACCAGATAGGACTGACAGAGTACGTCGAAAAAGTTCAAAGAAAGGCAGCTCGTTTTGTATTATCGCGAAATATGGGAGAGATTGTCACACAAATGATACAGAATTTGGGCTGGATATCATTAAAAGAAAGTCGTTTTTCGTTGCGACGGAAATTCCAATCACCAACTTTCTCCTCCGAATGCGAAAATATTTTGTTGACATCGACCTACATATGGAGGATCGATCACCAAGATAAAATAAGGGAAATAAGAGCTCGTACGGAAAGATATAGGTGTTCATTCTTTCCGCGCACCGTACGAAATTGGAATAATAGAGAATTGTGAAGGTGGTTCGATAAACCCTCTGCCAGGCACTTAAATGTGATTTGCAGAGTATCCATGTAAATGTTGATGTAGATTTGTAGCAGCTCTAAAACGAAATTATTGGTGTTGGGGAATATGTAACCAGTAAAGTCAACACATCTAACATGCTATCCTGGAATTTATATCGCCGATTCAGAGTTTACGTCCAGCCTATAGTCCACAAATTCGTGGATTTTACTCGAAAAGTTCGATTATCGTCCTTACTTTTAACGAATTTTCCATCAGGCCACTTTTCCCAATGAACGATTTTTTTGCTATTGGAGGTATCAGCTCTTATTTTGTTTTGATTACGAGTGACAAAGCGCAAATATCTGTAACAAATACTTTTATAATCTTTGGATAAATGTACCGCACACGCTGGTAATATCGACTCCCGACCTACAATACGTTAGAAACGAGTCAACACGGCTAGTTAGCCCTGTAGTTATATTTCTCGCATTCATTTCGGGAAAAAACTTACTGTAACATTGGAAGTATGTGTTAAAATGACATTTAATTATGCTTGGGACAGAAAAAGATTTCGCAATTCACCTTAACCGAAATTAGTGTTAACCGATAAAATTTACTATTAGAACTAATGGATTCCTGCCAGGACCAATTTTTTTTCACGTTAACCATGAGTTCGTCTTCATGGATTTCGCGCTAATGAGGTTAAATAGTAACGCCGTACTATACTGATTAAATTTTTATTTTATTAAATATATACTAAATAAAATCTTCATTGACTGATTTTATTTTTCATCGCCCTTCCCACACCAGATATGTTGGTTGGAAGAGCTCTCTTCCTGATATACGCTCACTGTTATAAACAAATGTAGTGTATCACTATCTCGTTAAGTGTGTACGATAAAAAATTTATTTAGTTAATACATTCTGCACGAAGTGCGTAAGATGAAACATCCATGAACATACACCTAATGTGGGAAAACTTGAGTATATAAACTCATGGAATGTCTTTTCTTATAAAGGTGCATACTGCGTGTGTACAAATCTAGCGAACGTGGTGCCTACATGTATTTACCTAGTGCAGTTTTTTCGACTAAACGATAGACCTACGAGTAGATGTAACTTCCCACACGCCGCTGCTTTCGAGCGATATTGCATCACAACTGCGCCCTTAATCTACCTCTATGGTTTGTTACCATAATCCAAATAAAATTATGTATGTTGCACGTTTCCACGACGACGTGCAATGATTCGACTCCTACATTACACAGCATAGAACGCTGCATAACGTGACCAAAATTATAAACAAGAAGTATTTTTTTCCGTGGCGATAAATAAGTTTTTAGTACTTAGAGTAGCAAAATAAATCACTTACAGAATTTGCTTATTGCAAAAATTAAGAAATTTTGGGGCGGATTCCTTATAACTTCCTCCTTCTTCCGTTTATTTCTTCTTTTCGTAGCTCCACTGGTGTAATATCTCTTTCTTTCGTTCATTTATTTCACTATTAAACTTATTACTGAACAAATAATCACTAAATTTACGACATTGGAACGTTACGAACCGCGTGCACAGACTGAAATAAACGGGTATTGGTTGTTCTCATTCAACTGAAAAGGAGCAACACCGTATTGTTGTGTGCTGACGTGCACCGCGGGGAATCTGAGACGTTCAGTGTGGCCAGTATTTGGACGTCCAGTTAATTAAGCGTTTAGGGTACGTCCTCAGACTTAAGAGTTCGCCTTGATTGAGAGTGTGGAAAACATTTTACGAATTTTTGCTAACACATGTCGGGGCCCCGTATCATTGATACGGTTAATACGGCAATAGCTGCTCCTCTAGTTCGAAATGAAAATTAAAAGTCCTCCAATATTAAATAACCGGTAAAGCGACAGTGTAGAGTAAACCAGAGTTCTATGGGCACCTACTGTTTAATACTGGCTCCTGTTATGACTGCACACGAGATTGGTTTCTTCTCAATTTATATTGGTCAAGAGGCTTGAAGACTGTGTAGTGGAATACCGAAACTGGTTGCATAAATAAATTAAACGCAAAAGAGTTGGCTGCAGATGTTTAAACTTCCTTTTCAATACAAACATAGGTTTCCTCATTTTGATTAGTCTTCAAAATTTAAAGATAGCGGGTTTGGAAACAGTGACCGAGGAGGTTTCGATTACTATTCAAAGACAGAAACCCTACACCTTCGGTCTAACAGCTTGTATTAAAGCAACACAAAATGTAGTCCACTTGACCTTGACGTTGACCTTGACCTTGGACGTATTATGTAATCATTCGCGTCTGGCAGGCAGTCACGAGAAAAAGTATCTGAGTATTGCATTATGTTCAAAAGTTTCCTGAACGATTTGTTCATTGTTTTATTATAATTATTATCATTTATTTCATGGGCTTCTTTGGGCTGCTCTAGTCAGTTACACAAAGGCTTATCCACGTAGTTGTTGTTCACAATAACAGAATTTAGTTCAATAATAATTCAATAAGACAAGTCAATAAAACAGTTGTTATACAATGATTGTTATAATTCATTATTATACGAACAGTGCTTTGCCCTCTTCTCTGCCTAATAATTCTTCACTCTTTCAGATGTTTTCTTTCTGTCTTCATCTGAGATCACTCTTCTTGTAGTCCTTTTATTGGCCTTTTTTGCAATCTGGTCTGTGTGTCTTGCAGTACTCTGCTTTCCTCTGTTTTGGTTTCTAGGTCATCTATTGTAATTTGGAATTCTCTAAATATCTTCTGTAATCTGTGATACATTTAATGTTGGTCTTACTGTTCAACAATTCTTCTATACCCTCTTACTAATTCTGTTCTCTGGTCTTCTAGCCAAACATCCAAAGAATGTGATGCATTTCTTCCTAATTGTGCTCCTTACTGGTTCTATTTTCTTGTATGTAGTTTCATTTGAAGTTATTCTCCAATGCCCATTTACTGATATTGTTTATTTATGCATGACCTAACAATTCTTTTTTCTATTTTTAGTATTTCGTCAGTATGTTATTTCAAGCTTTATAACTTTTTTTATCACTTGTTAGTTTTGCAGCTGTAGACAGGCTTTTTTGTTGTGTTTTTTGTAATGTAACTTGATTTGTTCACTTTTTTATCCTGTTTTGTTTCACTTATAATGAATGTTATGATTTCACCTACATACTTATCTTGACCAACAATTTTGATTTCCTGTTCATCTATTGCAAGTTTTTTTTTTCTTGAACATGGTAGGCCAGTTACCACAATCTCCATATTTTCAAATGATATTCTAAGGCCAATTATCTGTGCTATTTTTAATGGCGATTTAAATTGTTGTCTGGCTTCTTGAACATTATTTCCTGGGAGAGCAAGGTCATCATGAAATCCCAGGCAATTTAAGCTTATATCTTTTTTCTGCACTTCCAGTTCTTATGTTCTTTACGTTATCCTTGTCGAATTCTCTCGTTATGTATTCCAGTTCACAATTTAACTGTAATGGCTTTGGACAGATACGTTATCTTAAGCCTGATTTTATGATGAATGGTTCAGAAATTCGCCCACTAAACTTCACTTTCGATATGGTACTGGCCAGAGTAAGTTTAATTAGTTTTGGATCGAGTCATAGATTCCTCACAATTTTTAATACTGAAGATCAACTGAGACAGGCATATGCCTGCTTTAGGTCTACAAATGTTATTGCCAGATGTTTGCTTCATTTCCTGTAGTACGTCATAATTAAATTAAAAATAATGATCTGCTCTGCATAGTTTCTCCAGGGTCTGAAACCTCCCTGGTACTCCCCTTGTTCCGGATTTAGTTGCCTCTTGAGACTTCCGTTTGGGATGTTGGATAAAATCTTGTATGTGCTGTCCAGGAGAAAGATTCATCTGTAGTATCCAGATTGCTGCTGTCCCCACTCTTGTGTAGTGTGTGGGTGAGGGCTGTGGTCCAGTGTTTCAAGAATTTTTCCGTAATCCAAATTTTTGTTTGAACCATGTGGAAGGAGGTTTCGACTGTGTCACTTTAATATGTCCACATTTCATTAAAATGTGTTAATGCAACCCCGTTGTTCACCATACCATGAATGTAGGTTAACGTGACGAAATAATGCTTGATGATTCTATACTTTTCTGACGTCGTATTTGCCTGACCTTGGCGTAATATTACAGATGTCTACTAGGCAGCACCAAGCCTGAACTCTCTGACATAATCTGGTTGTATGGAACATCTGGAGTCAGTGCAATAATGAGTAATTTATGCATTGACAAGCCTGAACTCGCATGCTATACACTTTTGCAAGCCCTAAATTGTTCTGACTAAAGCACACATGCATTTTTGTGTAGTCGTTTATATAGAACAAGCCTGAAAACTAGGAAAGTATTCACTCGTGGTCTAGGTATTTACGCTCGTCGGAAACTGCAAGCAGATGCTGTCTCAGCAGGAAATTATGTAAAATATGGGACAACTAGTAAGTCATTGGTGCTGTTTCTGTTGCTGCTACTGTCCTCTGTGTGTGCATCACTGAACTAGGAAAAGTGTAAGTCTAATAAGCACTATTAGTAATAAAATTTGTAATTTATCAGTTACTTGTCATAGTTCAGAAATGTAGAGATTCTTTTGCTTTCCTGTTGCAGAGCTTGAAGCATCTTTGTGATGGTGGAAGTGCATCGGAGAAGGATGAGCATTATCTCGATCTTGAGTGCAAATGCATTGTTACCAATTGTTAGCAGCCGTTATCGTCTATCTGAAAAACTGCGAAATATATCCACCATCAAGGTCTCAGCTATCAGCGAAAATGAACTTCACTTCCTCAACAGATGCAATGTGTCCATGACATATCTTGGAAGACTGAAAAACATGGACGTAGTTGATTTCGAAAATAGTGATACAAAAAAAAAACAATATTTGGCTAGTAGAGAACTGTGCATCTAATAGCGGCAGTCCCTGCTCATGCAGAACCACACTGTAAAAGTATTTTTGTAGTGTGAAGAAACGTAACATTTCAAACTCTGACTGTACCTTCTTGTATATAATTATTCACAGCCAACCAAGTGTGGTTCTAAGTTTCTATGGAATGTAATAAATTTTGTACCTATTCATGTGCTTGGGATTTTTTCCCCATTCCTACGGTAATACATTACGGAGACTGACAATTTTAGGCAGTACAGTATCTGACACGAAATATACTGATGACATAGCAGTACATTATTTCGCTATAAACATTAGTGTAGTATGAAGAGAGAGAGAGAGAGAGAGATGAAATTTACTGGCAAAATGGTACAGCGTTTTAGGTAAATATTAAGTATGAAAACGTGTAGGGCATCAACACCACGAAATTTACTGATGAGGCTACAGTATTTGATATAACCTTGTGTGTGTGTGTGTGTGTGTGTGTGTGTGTGTGTGTGTGTGTGTGAAATATCTATGCTATAATGTCTCTCATCTTGTCATTTTTATGCTTCATTTTAATACATTGAGATTGGCTGGAGAGTGGGAGGGCGAGGTTGAAATTGGGAGTTTGCTCTTTTATTTTTAATTATCATGCTAGCACAATTGAGCTATATTCATCATCTTGGATTTTGACTGGTTGTTTCACTTTATTACTACCCTGAGAGGAGACGTGGAGAAGAAGGGGCATGATTACGTAATTCGTTTAGGGTCGAGGAGAGGTGAATGTCTTAGATCATATTGGCTAAATAAACTGCACCAGAGTCACCCATGTAAACAAAAGTGAACCAGGTAGTGCATTGACGTACTACTTCAGTCATTGGCTTACGTATGCTGCGAATTGTGGTGGTTGTTTTGCATTTGATGTGCTGCTACAGTATATTCTGATGCTGCTGTTCTTCCAGAATTTTCTTTTGTTGTGCCTCCTGTGGTATTTTTTTTTTTTTTTACAAAAATGGAGTTGATCGCACTCCATGTTCACACAAGTCATTTATGTCTTATTTTAAAAGTGATACAACTCCAATTTCATTCTTCTGCTATCTGGGTGCACCACAATACATACAAGTTAGAGAAGCCAAGTAAGAAATCATTTCAGTAGCGGTACTGCCTCATGTGCTTCACAATCTTTTGATGTGTTTTGAATCTTTTTAAGGATGCCTGGTGTTAAGTGGCTCTGATGAGACTAACCATCCAGATTATCAAGTTATTTGAGGTAATGATAATAAACAAAATTAATTTCTAGGCTGCATAGACATATTTTTATAAGAAAATGTGCTCCCAAAGTTGGGCCTTTTTGACAACAACGACAGGAAAAGATTTCTTGCTTCATGCATTTACATTGTATACATATATACAATAAACGGGTGCCATATTATAAACCGAAACACTGTCTTTTTCTTCTTATTCCCGAGACGATTTTGCCTATCCAGGTCGGTCATAGAGCCCCTTCTAAGCTTCTCTTTCTTCCCACAATCTATCATTCAGTACCGGTATCTCCTCTCATTTCAGTCCTCTTCAGTTCACATCTTTCACATTGTCTCTCCATATTGTTAGTGATCTTCAAATTGGACTTTGTCCAGATTCTGTCCATTCTATGACTCTTCTTGAAGTCTTTCTGGTCCCATTCATCAAATGTGGCCAAAGAATTTAAGCTTATTTCTCTCTATAACTTCTTTCAGGGGCTTGATCTGCAGTGTTTCGTATTGCTTCAGTCCTTATGCCGTCCCTTCTCGTCTTACCCAGGATCGCTTGGAGAAAGATCTCTGTTGCTTGTATTCTGCTCAGATCTGTCTTCATCCAGTATTCTGATCGAAAAGTCAAAATAGATAATGATTAACTTATCATGACCTTTGCTTTGGCAGGTATTTTCCAATTTCAATGTATGTTACACAATAATACAGCTTTGAATAATTTTCTAATCTTTAATGTGAAATTTAGGTTCACTATTACTAGATATGGGATTGAAATTTTCTATTCTCTCCGATATTTCATCCTTGATGTTCCCTTTCTTGCTCAATTTATTTCCTAGATACTTGAAGGAATCTAATTCTTTAATAATTTTTCCATTGCAACTTACATCCCTCATTCTTTTCATTTTTTCTGCTGATTTTCATTACTTCTCTTTTTGTTGAGTTTACTTTCATGACTGCTTCTTCAATTATTCACTGCTAGGTATTTAGTTGTTCTTCCAATTCCTGCTCATTTTCTTGCCAAATCGTCGCATCGTCTGCATATGCAACGATTTTACTGTATTAAGTAGGACTGATGAGAGCACACTTCCTTGTCAACCTCTCTGTTTGTGATAAACCATTATTATTTTTTGTTGTCCATTCTAACACAGTTCAGTCATTTTTGTACATGTTTTTGATTTCCAGTTACATTCTTTTTGACAATTCCAGTCTATTAAGACCTTGCCATATCTCTTCCCTTCCAAAAGTGTCATAAGTCCTTTTTCATATCTATGAATGCAACTACGACGTCTTTCCCCAATTCCCAAGTCTTTCCTGCAACCTGTCTGGCTATAAATATGACGTCTATAGTTGATCTTCGAAGTCGAAATCCTTGTTGCTGTTCTCTTAATTGTGGTTTCATCTTATTCCTGATTTTCTATAAAATTTCCATTTCATAAATTTTCATGCAGTAGCGCGGTAGTTCTGTTCTTCTGTAATTCTCACAGAGTGCCTTGTTACCATTCTTAAAAATGATACATAATTGACTTTGTCCAATTATCAGGAATTTTTTCATATGTCCATAATATCCTCATTTTTCTATACAGTCAATGAATTCAGATACGTCCTGCAGCTCTGATCGTCTTCACTGTGATGTCATGTACTCCAGGAACTTTGCCATTTTTCGTTTTTAATACAGCATATTCTACACCCAACGTCTGAAGATCTTCTCTTCCTATTTCCTCTGTGATGGTGTTATTTTTTTCGTCTCCCTCTATCTGCTCACGTGTCTCTGTTTCATCCTGTCTTTCATACAGTTTTCGGAAGTATCCCCATATTTACAAAACTTGTGCTTCCTTCCATAAGAGTTTTCCTTTCTTGTTAAGAACTTTTAAGTATTTCTTCTCTGCTTTGTTCTGTTACCTAACGTCCGGTATAATATCTTTTTTTATCCTTAAAATTTTCTTGTGCTTCTTTTGTGAATTTTCCCAAATATATCTCAGTCAATACTATCATTTCTCCATACAGATTCTTTGTGTTTGACCTTTTCCACGTGTTTCTTTTTCGACATTAACTAGGGACTGTTTGAACCTCCTGCATTCTTCCTCTACGTCCTTCCTCTCGTCTTTAGGAAGCTGTGTCTTAATCTACTCCTTGTATACCTGTTTAGTTTCTCTGTATCTCAGTTTGCAGCACTTGATCTTTGTGTGTCTATTTCCTCCTTCGTATCTGTTCTCAATTTCTTCATTTTCCCTACCAGTATGCAGCAGACTCTGTAGTCAGGGCAGCCACAGCCTGGATGTATCATTTTGAAACAGAATGAAGCCTCTTTATCTTCAAACTTCCGAACAATAGTCTGTAGTGTCCATCGAGATTAACGCTTGCTGTCACTTTCACTTCTGTCAGGCATATGATTTCTGCAGTTATTATCATGTAGTCTTTTATGAATTTCTCTTCCTAATTCCAACTGTATCTGGTAAACTTGTGACTATATCTTTTCTTTTACCAGTCATTACTAACTATCCACTTATTTCTCAAGCATTTATTGTGTCGCTTACGTTCTCCACATTAGGTAATTTGTTCGCTTCTTCTTTAGTAACTATTATTGCGACAACATTTCTTCTTTTGTCTCCTCCTGACCACCACATCTTATATTCTTTTCCCACCTCCTTTCTACTATTCCCTTTCTTTCTTACCTCCCTTAGTCCCATTATCGGCATGTTCTTTTCTGCCGTTATCCGCTTGAGCTCATGGATTCTTTTATCATTTTCTAAGTGTACGACTTTAATAGTCCTAATTTCTTTTTTCGTCTGGGCCATGTTGGAGGTCATACCTGGAAGATCTGCTCAAAACCTCTATTACTTTCGGTACTGGTTTCGATCTGAGGCACATTTGATTGTTGAAAGCAAGTGGGTTATCCATTGGCTTGTTGGTTGTATCGTAGCTTCACCGGAACCCCGTTGGCCGTCACTTTTCTGGGTCCCTGTAAAGCCTTCACAGCTGCCGCAGCAGTGTCGGGGGACGCAATGACCACCACTGTATTTCACCCCTGCAGCAGTCCCGTACTTCACGCCGTTGCCTGTCTCACACGGCACTGACGAGCGTTTGGACTTGTGGGATTTTAGATTTTAGTTACCAGTACTGATGAAGTTCTTTTCAAAAATTTATTGGCTTTGAAAATGTGTTCATACAACCATCTCAGCACTGGAAATAGTATTTAACAGTTTATTGTGACACTTTAGAGTAGACATTAATTACAGTCGTACCATAGCATGACGTTACATAGGCTTAACAAAGGACTGATTTTGACGCAAAACAAGTCTTATAACCGCAGTATAATGTAACGAGTTAACAATACGAAAATATTACCCAGGATACGCAGAGATGGAATGCTATAACAATCTTACTGGTACCACAATAAGATAAATCGCTGTTGGTACACATTATCATTGATTATATAGCTGAATTAATTTAATATTTTCTTTTGTATGTCCGATAAGAGTTGTTTCAAAAGGTGCAGATGAAGAACTGAATATTTGTGCATGTCTGCAGATGCCTTACCATCTAGGTAGAACATGACAACAGAACATAAAACCAGACTTGGCCACACGTATAGATACGCGAGTATTCAGACACCTACATGTAGGACTTACACAGTGACATGCCTTTAGAGACTGCGCACTCCATGTCCTGCTGAGTAGCACGTGGGAATATAGTCAGCTAACGGAGCGTTGGTCGTTCCCTGGCAAAAGCTTTAGATTAGCAGCGCAGCGCACTGTTGACAAACTCGTACAGTAGTTTATATGTTGATGTATGTTTGGATGTCAACAATGTTTGGAGGGTGTTTGGGAACTGATGAACAAAAGCTCGGAGATTACTTGCACGGACGTTTATATGATACTTGTTCCTGTGACATTGTAGGAATATATAGTCTAGGCCTTCTTATGTCCGCAAACAGATTGGGGAATAACCTTGAGATTGAGACGGTAGTAAAGGCCTGTGTGACCGGGCGGTTCTAGACGCTTCAGTCTGGAACCGCACGACCGCTACGGTCGCAGGTTCCAATCCTGCCTCGGAGATGGATGTGTGTGATGTCCTTAGGTTAGGTAGGTTTAAGTAGTTCTAAGTTCTAGGGGACTGATGACCTCAGATGTTAAGTCCCATAGTGCTCAGAGCCATTTTAATTTGAGACAGTAGAGATGTTTGTTGAATTTCTAATGATTAAATTTCAGCCTTGGTATAACTGTTGTCAGTCCCCTTGAGGTCTGCGTCTTATTATACCATGGTACTCTTGGAATCGTGAGATGAATTATTGCATAGTGGCTGCCTTTGATTTTGGACGAACACGGACATTCTTCTTGCCAGTCTGAGGACAACCACTGTCTGAGAATTGGAATCATGTTTGTGAGAAGGAGATTATCACATTTAACAGTTCCATGTAAAGATGAATGATTTTGCTAGGACGTCTACTTGTTCATTTTCAGATATCCAGAGTGGCCTTTGATACATACCATCATACGTTGCGATATATCCACTGCACCCGAAACACAACGGCGACACCTGCTGTAACTGTGGGATTGGTATAACTTATACGATGGTATCTAATCAGTTGTAGGACTAAAATGCTTTCAGAGATGATGAGTGCTGTGTCTGTTGTGGACGTCTGTGCAAATAGCAGGGCTTCCACGATGACAATCAGCTTGGCTGTCATAATAGTGGAGTTTGGATCCAATTTGTATAGGCCTTGTCGTTTGCTTTCCGGTTACCCAATAGGCATTACCAGCGCCGTCACTACACTTAGACCCATGTGTATACACCATGCATGCATCGTGATAGTGAGACAGGAACTCCATTGGCGTTGCGCCCGTGTCTTGAAACGTTAGAATAGTCCTGGTAACAGTCGGCGGAGTCGGCATAAGAGAACTTTGCGTATTAATGCCTCCATCTCCATATATTCAGCTGTGACTGTGGAAGACGATTATTTATCCAATATTTCCTGCGCAACAGTATGATGCTAACTCCCGGATTTTTTAGTTAAGGGGCCCATATTCATCGAGAAAGGGCCGCAAGGAGGAATTTCCTTCAGAGGAACACTTTGTGGTACTCAGAGGTGTAACAGAAGAACTTAAAGGGCAACGGAAGAGCGCCTGTGGGGAATGGAATTGCTTGCGCGTTACGAGACCGATCAGCAAAATTTTTTGTCAACTCATTCGCTTCAATCAGTAATGCTTTGATTGGGCTGGACTTGAATGCCCTAGTAACTATACGTAAGGTTTCGTACTACATAACGTCGACGCTTTGGAGCGTTCTCTCTGACGCTGATGTGTAGCACATGCACTGATCAGCCAGAACATTACGACAACTTGCCTAATCGCCGGTATTTCCACACTTGGCACCGGAAATAGCAGCGACGCGTCGTAACATGGAAGCAATGAGGCCTTGGTGGGTCGCTGGAGGGAGTTACCACCACGTCTTCACACACACGTCACCTAATTCCAGTAAGTTCCTGCGAGCGGCTGACGACCTCTGACGTCACATTCAACGACATCCAAGATTTGTTCGGTCACGTTTAGATCGGGCCAGTTGGTGGGGCAGCACATCAATTGGAACTCGGTACTGTGTTCCTCGAACTACTCCATCATTCTCGTGGCTTTGTGAGGTGGCGCGTTATCTTGTTGAAAAATGCCATTGCCATCAGGAAACATGGTCGTCATCATACGAAAGTCCTTTGCCTTCATGATGCCTTGCACGAGCTCCACTGGACCCATGGATGCTGACGTGAATGGTTCCAAGAGCATAATGCAGCCACCGTCAGCTTATCTCCATCCTTCAGTACAGGTGATAAGGAGCTGTTCGCCTCGAAGACGACAGACGCGCCCTCCCTTAGGCATGATGAAGAAGACATCGGGATTCATCAGACCATGTACGCTCTGCTACTGCACCAGCGATGTTCACGTGCCCATTGCGGTTGTAGTTGCTGACGTCGGGGTGTTAACATTGGCACAGGTATGGGTCGTCAGGTGTGGAGGAACACCGCTAGGAGTGCTCGATGCACTGTGTGTTCTGACACACTTTTACTCTGACCAACATTGAAGTCTGATGTTAGTTCTTCCACACTTCCCCGCCTGTCCGTTTTACCGCTCTGCTCAGACTATGACGTCCGACATCTGTATTGAAGGGTGCCCGCCCAACCCCACTACATCTGGACGTTGTTTCACCTTGGTTTCGCCATGTGTTGAAGACACTCACCACAGCTCTCTTCGAACACCCGATAAATCGTGCAGTTTCCGAAATCCTCGTACCGAGCCTCCAGGAAATTACAACCTGACCTATGTGAAACTCAGATAGGTCGCGCGACTTTCGCATTCTACACGCGGACAGCACTCTCACTGATACTACATGCACCACGCGTGTGTCTGGCTACCATTCATTCCTGCCCGGTGAAGGTGCAGTCGTCTGGACGGGTTTATATCGATAGTACGTCGGTGATCGTAGTGTTCTGGCTGATCAGGTTATGTCCGCAACCAAAGTATGTCCTTAATAGTGACAACTGATGCAGATGACCTTTCGGATGAAAATACTAGAAATGACAAAACAGTAGATAGGCCTACCGTTACTGATAATTGCGAGGATGGCACAGCTGAAAATATTCAGTGTAAAAAGGAAAAGAGCCTACTCGAAGCGAAAAAGGTGTTAGGATAACTAACTTGTATGAACAAAAAATTCGGAAAAGAAACACTGGAGAGTCATACACTACTAAAACTGGTAAAATTATTCCTGCCGCAAGTTTGCGAATTGTGAACCGTATTTGTGCATCAAAATGTTCAAATAAAATCACGAATAATGAAAGAAAGAACTTTTTAATGCTGTGGGCGATGGTCCCCAAAATAGTTATCTCAATGGTTTCTGTGCCTGTCATTCAGTTAAATGTCGACGTCCAAAAGAAGACTGGTTCTTTGAACATTGTATTTATGGATGTCGACTAAAGATAAATTAAGCCAGTAGTATGCGATAATTTTTCTTGAATACGCTTACAGTTTCTGTTGAAAGTATTTTTAGGCTTCCTTCAAAAGGCAAGAGGGAAGGCATTCCTCAGCTTGATAAAAGGGATGAACATGAGAATAGACACTCTATGCCTGACGACCTCACCTGTTGTGTAAAACTGTGATTTCCGGAAGTATGGACGATTGTAACCTGCAGAAGAAAATTATTGGGAGACGCACTAGATGTAAAAGGTGACCACGAGAATGGATCCCATTTAGGCACTGTATATCAAAATGGTTGAAATGGCTCTGAGAAAAAAAAATGGCTCTGAGCACTATGGGACTTAATTTCTGAGGCCATCAGTCCCCTAGAACTTAGAACTACTTAAACCTAACTAGCCTAAGGACAACACACATATCCATGCCCGAGGCAGGATGCGAACCTGCGACCGTAGCAGCAGCGCGGTTCCGGACTGAAGCGCCTAGAACCGCTCGGCCACACACTGTATATCGCTGTTCGTCTCATCGGCTAAGAGAAGGGGCGGAGCAAAGTTTTATTTTCGATCTCCTGCTAGCAACATCCAGCGACATTATTAAAATTTTTCTAGCGCCACTCCGTGAAGTACTACACCTTTCCTTTCCGAGCGGTTGAAAGAGCTTGTGACGCTGCCCGTGAAGGGCCAGGAATTGCTTCGTCGGTCATCAATCACCGCATTAATTTGCGAAACAACACAACATGGCAGAATACTCACTTCTTGTTGACCGAAAACGCAGAGTTCTGTGTTACGTAGTGAGATTAGCAAAAAATGTTTAAATGTTTGTGAAATCTTATGGGACTTAACTGCTATGGTCATCAGTCCCTAAGCTTACACACTACTTAACCTAAATTATCCTAAGGACAAACACACACACCCATGCCCGAGGGAAGACTCGAACCACCAATGGGATCAGCCGCACAGTCCATGACTGCAGCGCCGTAGACAGCTCGGCTAATCCCGTACGGCTGAGATTAGCAGCGGTCGGACACAAAAGATGAGCGGGTCGAAATCGACCGCCTTCTACCAACTTCTGGCGATGCAGAACTATGGATCCCTCGTTCATCACGTTGTGAAAAGACTAAAGTTAGGCACCATACGCGTTAAAATGAATAAATGTCAGGTAGTTTGGAAGAAGGGGCGTTCAGTAAGTAACGCAACCCTCTTTTAGTCCGCCAATTTAGGCTCAAAAAGTGCAGAACTTGTTGTGTGACATTGTGGAATATTCCCGCATCGCCTTCTATATTTTACTGAAGTTCCGGTAGGTGGCGGTTCTATACGTACACTTCAAAATGGCGTCTGTAACTGAGGTGCATTCTAAGTAGAAACATTGAGTTTCTTTTGGCTGAAAACCAGAGCATCGCTGTTATTCATAGGAGATTGCAGAATGTCTATGGAGCCTGGCAACGAAGGCAAGAGTTTGGGCGAGGCGTCTGTCGTCTTCGCAACAAGCCGTTCAAGCTTGTCCGATCTGTGACGCCTGCAATGTTGGAACGCGCAGACACTCTCATTCGAGGTGATCGATGGAGCGCAATCAAACACCTCGATGTCCAAATGGACGTCTCTGTTGGTAGTACTGGCATATTTGGCCACCAGTTGGGGTATTCAGTGGTGTGGGCTTAGTGGCTTCCTAGCCACCTAACAGAAGACGATAAAGAGCAAAGAAGGACCAGCTGTGTGGAATAGCTTTCGACTTACGAGGCTTATAGTGACACATGGGCTCATCACTTCGATCCGGAAACGGAACGGAAACCCCTTGGATTGGCCGCGCACCACCTCTCCTCTCAAGGAAAAGTTCAAAGCAGCACACTCAGCCGGTAAAGTCATGATGACTCTGAATGTATTATTGTCTTTGATGTCCTTCCTTATGGTGCAACGATAACTATGTAGTGTGATGTGTTACATTCTGGAACCTGGAGAAACGGCTTCAGCGTATTACCGCCACAAAAATGCAAACGAACTTCTCCTTTTCCATGACGACGCTAGTCCTCATCCAAGTCTGCGCAGCCAATAGGAGCTCACGAACCTCTATTGGGCAACTCTTTCTCATCCACGCTACAGCCCGAATCTCGCACCTTGCCATCTGTTTGGCCCAATGAAGGATGTATCCGTGGGAAGCAGTACGTGAATGGTAGGGGAGGTTACTGACGATGCAGCAAGACGCTGGCTCAGACGTCGAGCAGTCGAGTGGTATCGTGCGGGCTTACAGACCATTCAAGTAAGGTGGAAATTTCAGAAATTTGCGGAAAGTTCCTATGGGACCAAACCGCTGAGGTAATCGGTTCCTAGGCTTACACACTATTTAATCGAAAGTAAACTAACTTACGCTAAGGAGAACTCACACACCCTTTCCCGAGGGAGGACTCGAACCTTCGACGGCGCGAGCTGCGCGAACCGTGACAAGGCGCTCTAGACAGCATGGCTACCCCGCGCGGACGAGTAAGGTGTCACAAGGCCGTCGCATTAAAAGGAGATCATATTGGAAAATGGTTTTGGTTGGTCTGTCTTTCATATTTAACTAAACAGCTTAATTTTTTTCTACAGATGACTGATACTAAACATGGTCGCCTGTAAGAAGAAATGGGGACAGTGCAATGTAATCTCAAGTTTAGCTTCTTTCCATCATTGTCGGACAAACGACTACCTTCGTGTCTTTATACAACGAAGCATTAAGCAATGACGCTAAAAACCATACAAGCTGGAGGATTATCTGAGTATCTGAGAAGCCTAATAAAATAGACGAAGATTTAAAACAAAGAAAAACTACAAAAGAATACCGCCGTACGTCGCTACTTACAGCAGAATCCCGAAAATCGCATACTACCCACGAAAAGTTAATGTTGTCGACCACTGAAAAGCTTTTAAAAACTGTTCTACACAAATCTGCTTATTACATATTCAATAAAATTCCCTTGAACAACAACACTTTTAAAAGAAGTATTGATAAAATGGTTTATCATATTGAAAGCATCGTGTGTAATTGTTTGCAAGGGACCTACTTCTCCGTACAACTAAACGACTCAACTTTGCCTAGCAATGAAATATTTTCGTTGGAATACGTTCGACTTGCTATGGGTCCAGAAATTCATGCTCTTCTCAAGAACAGTGACAACTGACAGTGGACGTGAATCAATATTTAACGTTTTGAAAGATTATTTCATGGGGAAGAGCGATGCTCTTTTATTAGCGGCAGTAGATGTTGCACCCACTTCGTTTGCACGCTCTCGTGGATGACTAGAATGTTTCAGTACATCTACATCAACATGATTACTCTGCTATTCACAATAAAGTGCCTGGCAGAGAGTTCAATGAACCACCTTCAAGCTGTCTCTCTAACGGTCCACTCTCGAACGGCACGCAGGAAAAACGAGCACTTAAATTTTTCTGTGCGAACCCTAATCTCTCTTATTTTATCGTGATGATCATTTCTCTCTATGTAGGAGGGTGCCAACAGAATGTTTCCGCAATCGGAGGAGAAAACTGGTGATTGAAATTTCATGAGAAGATCCCCTCGCAACGAAAATCGCCTTTGTTTTAATGATTGCCACTCCAATTCGCGTATCATGTCTGTGACACTACCTCCCCTAGTTCGCGATAATACAAAACGAGCTGCCCCTCTTTGTATTTTTTGGATGTCATCCGTCAGTCCCACCCGATGCGGATCCCACAACGCACAGCAATACTCCAGAATAGGGCGGACTAGCGTGGTGTAAGCAGTCTCTTTAGTAGACCTGTTGCACCTTCTAAGTGTTCTGCAGTCATTGGTTTGCTCTACCCACAATATCATCTGTATGATCGTTCCAATTTAGGTTATTTGTAATTGAAATCCCTAAGTATTTAGTTGAATTTACAGCCTTATCGCGTAATCAAAATTTGGCTGATTTCTTTTAGTACTCGTGTGAATAACTTCACACTTTTTCTTATTCAGGGTCAATGGCCACATTTCGCTCCATACGATATCTTATCTAAATCATTTTGCAATTCCTTTTGGTCATCTGATGACTTTAAAAGACGGTAAATGAGAGCATCATCTGCAAACAATCTAAGACGGCTATTGAGATTGTCTCCTATGCCGTTAATATAGATCAACAACAATAGAGGGACTATAACACTTCCTTGGGGGACACCGGATATTATTTCCGTTTTACTCGATGACTTTCCGTCTATTACTACGAACTGTGACCTTTCTGACAGGAAATCACGAATCCAGTCGCACAACTGAGGCGATATTCCATAGGCACGCAGTTTGGTTAGAAGACGCTTGTGAGGAACGGTGTCGGAAGCCTTCTGGAAATCTAAAAATATGGAATCAATTTGATATGCCCTGTCGATAACACTCATTACTTCATGAGTAGAAAGAGCTAGTTGAGTTTCGCAAGAACGATATTTTCTGAATCCGTGCTGACTAAGTGTCAATAAATCGTTTTCCTCGAGGTCCTTCATAATATTCGAATACAGTATATGTTCCAAAACCCTATTGCAAATCGACGTTAATGATGTTGTTGTTGTGGTGTACAGTCCAGAGACTGGTTTGATGCAGCTCTCCATGCTACTCTATCCTGTGCAAGCTTCTTCATCTCCTAGCACCTATTGCTTCTGAATCTGCTTCGAGTATTCATCTCTTGGTCTCCCTCTACGATTTTTACCCTCCACGCTTCCCTTAAATACTAAATTGGTGATCCCTTGATGCCTCAGAACATGTCCTGACAACCGATCCCTTCTTCTAGTCAAGTTGTGCCACAAATTTCTCTTCTCCCCAATTCTATTCAATACCTCCTCATAAGTTATGTGATCTACCCAGTGATATGGGCCTGTAATTCAACCGATTACTCCTACTTCCCTTTTGGGTATTGGTGTGACTTGAGCAATTTTCCAGTCTTTAGGTACGGATCTTTCTGTGAGCGAGCGGTTGTATATAATTCCTAAATATGGAGCTATTGCATCAGCACACTCTGGGAGGAACCTGACTGGTATACTATCTGGACCGAAGCCTTGCTTTTATTAATTTAAGCTGCGACACCGAGGACATCTATTTCTATGTTTATCATCTTGGCAGTTGTTCTTGATTGGAATTATGGAATATTTACTTCGTCTTCTTTGGTGAAGGAGTTTCGGAAAACCGTGTTTAATAATCCTGCTTTAGTGGGACTGTCATCAGTGACTTCACTGTTGTTATCGCGCAGTGAAGGTATTGATTGCGTCTTGCCACTGGTGTGCTTTATGTATGACTAGAATCTCTTACTGCGTAACCCATCGATAACATTCAGGTGAAAAAGATCTTAGAGGTAGCTGCATCAATCTCTTCAGTTTGTTGCCGGCCGGTGTGGCCGTGCGGTTAAAGGCGCTTCAGTCTGGAACCGCGTGACCGCTACGGTCGCAGGTTCGAATCCTGCCTCGGGCATGGATGTGTGTGATGTCCTTAGGTTAGTTAGGTTTAATTAGTTCTAAGTTCTAGGCGACTGATGACCTCAGAAGTTAGTCGCATAGTGGTCAGAGCCATTCAGTTTGTCATTGACACAGTAAACAATATGGAAAACAACCTGTTTAATTGTAGGTTATTTGCGCAGTTATAAGAAAAAAATGACAATAACTTCGATCGATTACTCTTTGACAATGAAGTAGGCTGGCTTATGTTTGGCGAGATTTTTCTGTCATTTTGAGACTGCTTTTTTCAGATGTTAAAGATCTAATTTAAGAAAATTTAATTACAAAAGTCAGAGTTGATTACTTAACAAATTTGTTTGCTAAATGTAATGAGGTTCACTTGCAGTTGCAAGCTGACACTCTAAATTTGTTAAAACGAAATCCATGATGTGGACATGCATTAAGGCATATTTATTCAGTGAATGCATACTGTTATCTACGTTACAATACAACAGATGTTCATTATTTGTATGTATCCGAGGTCATTAGTTACTCTGGGATAAATCACAGTGGCAAGAAAATTGTACTGCAGTCCCAATACCTCTAAATCTTCAAAATCGATCACTTCAGATAACGAGTTATCTGTGTCACTAACTGGTGAGCATATGGGTTTTCAAAATGAATTACACAACACCATAACGATGTCTCCATAACTTAGTCGTTAATATGAACTCACGTCGTCGTAAACTCTTTGTTCCCCACTGACATCGGGGAGTGAAGTACAACAAGTGTAATGTACTGTTGTACAGTACTGTTATACAGCATTCAATGGCATTGAGTGTAATTTCTTGTCGAAAAGTATTTTGCTTTATAATATTTCAACCATGAGTTTTGGTACAGGAAGACAGCAAAGGGTTAGAAACTGTCTAATGATGAAAAGTTAGGTTTGATTACCGTGGAAATAATCCTATGGCTTGTTATTGTTAGAAAATGTTAATTACAAGTACAATTGCTAGTGCAGAAACCAACGAGTCATCGACTCTGGTGAGTGTTAGTTGTGGGCCACACAAGACGAGCAATGGGTCGCTAGCAATATCGCCAGCCCCATTGTCAGCAATCACCTGGTCGCACTGAACTAGCCACGCAACAGCAATTTACCCAGAAATTTCAACCACTATTTCGAAAACCATTCACCTACTCGCATAGCGTAACGCTTGAAAGACAGGTAGTCGACCCAGACTAGCATTGAATCCGCGCGCCGTATTAACGACCTTGGCTGGCGGATCGGTCAGCCCGGGTTTGATTATTTGGGAGTTTCCCACTCTCATTTAGGCAAATGCTGGACTCGTCTGTGACATATGCATCAGAAAATGCCATACATCAACGTTCAAAATATAACCGAACACAGAACAAAGACGGGCCGTTGTGGCCGAGCGGTTCTAGGCGCTTCAGTCTGGAACCGCGCGACCACTACGGTCGCAGGTTCGAATCCTGCCTCGGGCATGGATGTGTGTGCTGTCCTTAGGTTAGTTAGGTTTAAGTAGTTCTAAGTTCTAGGGGACTGATGACCTCCGATGTTAAGTCCCGTAGTGCTCAGAGCCATACGAAACATTTGAACAGAACAAAGTTTACACAATTCACAGATTGGTGGTGCACACGACTTCGCTGTCGGCTGTAGGCCGGATTAATGCCAGGAAGAAGAAGAAGAAGATTTGGAACAGCGCTGTGTCGTGAATTGCACTGAGCTGACAGAAGGCGTGGGATACCTCCTAATATCATGTCGGCCTCCTTTCGCCAGACGAAGTGTAGCATGTACTTAAGAAGTCATTGGAAGTCCTCTACAGAAGTACTGGGCCATGCTCCCTTGTAGCCGTCCATGACTGTTAACGTGTTGTCTGTGTATGATTTTGTGCACGAACTAACCTTTCGATTATATCCCATAAATGTTCGATGGGGTCCATATCGGGTGATCTAGGTCGCTCGAATTGTCCAGAACGCCCTTCAAACCAATCCCGAACAATTTTGGCCCAGTGATACAACACAGTGCCATCCACAAAAATTCCATTATTGTCTGGGAACATGAGATCCATGAGTGGTTGCAAATGGTCTTCAAATAGCCGAACATAACCAATTCCAGTCAATTATCTGTTCATTTGGACCAGAGGACCCAATTCATTCCATGTAAGCACAGCCCACATTATTATGGAGCTACGATCATCTTGCAAAGTGGTTTGTTGACAACTTGGATCCATGGCTCCGTAGGGTCCGCGCCGCACTCGAATTATACCATCAGTTCTTACCAACTGAGATCGGGACTCATGTGACCAGTCCACGGTTTTCCAGTCGTCCATGCTACAACCTGTATGGTAACGATGACAGGAGAGGCGCTGCAGGCGACGTCGTGCTGTTAGAAGAGGCACTCGTGTCGTCATCTGCTGCCTTAGCTCATTAACGCCAAATTTCGCCGCTCTATTCTAACGAATACGTTCGTCGTATGTCCCTCTTTGATTTCTGCGGTTACTTCACGCAGTGTTGCTTGCCTGTTAGCGCTGACAACTCTACGGAAACGCCGCTGCTCTCGGTTCTTAAGTGAAGGCGTGGACCACCGTGTTGTCTGTGGTGAGAGGTGGTGACAGAAATTTGGTATTATCGATACACTCTTGACAGTGTGTATCTCGGAATAATGAATTCCCTAACAATTTCTGAAGTGTAACGTGCCAGACGTCTAGCTCCAACTACCATTTAGAGTTCAAAGCCTGTCAATGACCGTAATGCGGCCGTTATGACGTCGGAAACATTTTCACCTGAGTGCAAAATAACAACTCTGCAAATGCACTGTCCTTTTACAGCTTGTGCACACGATACTACTGCCATCTGTACACGCGCGTATTACTATCCCAAGACTTTTGTCATTTCAGTGATATTTATCACTGGTGGCTGTCGATCTCCGTGTATCGACAAATATTTCAACCAAAAATAGTAACATAAAAGGGGATCTAAATTTATGAAATTTGTTTTGAAATGTTTTTTCTCGGTAACTGTAGACTGTGTTACACAAAACATTACGTTTTTCTTTAACATCAAGTACGTTGTCTACATCTTCCCGGTCGGTATTTCACAAACACATTTTAAAATTACTATTTCATTCTTCATTTACTACTCTTGTAGTTTAACCAAGTGTACAGGGTGGCCCAAAATCCTGTTAACATTTGCAAATGCACTAATTCACAGAATAATGTACGTAGAGAGGTATAACTTGACGCACATGCCTGAAATGATATGTTGTTTTATTGGCACCAAAACGAGAGAAAAGGTTGGACAACAGATGGTGCTGGACAGCAACAAATCAGTGACGATTCATGAGAATCGTATATAATTAGAGCTGTAGTGAGAGAGGGAGTCAGATCATCCCTAGCCTGGCCGATAAACACTTGCTAAGAGGTACGGCTCTTATGCAAGACTGGTAGTTGATGGTTGGAGACACAACATCGTTGTTACAGGTAGCCTGAGAAAACCAGTTCACAGATGTGGGCCACTGATGGATCGGAGTTAAACGCCTCAGCGCCATTTAAGGCCTGAAGATGGTATAATGAAGCACGGAAACTGATAGCGATATAATAAGTAACATCGTAAGGACGGTTGTAGGTGTTCCATTTTATTACAAAAAGTGAAAGCCCGAAGTCCCTCAAACGTCCAATCAAAAGGATGGACATTCAAAATCTTACGCAGCATGGCGCTCCGCACCACATTGTTATACGAGTGAGAGATCTCTTTCAGACATCGGTTGGTGAGGATCGCATGCTCAACCATCACGTCCGTCTTGCCTTGCCTCTAATGACTCCACACCTCAGTCGGTGTGATTATTCATTGTGGCGTAACCCGAAGTCGCAAGTCTACCGCGACCGTCCGACCTCATTAGAGATACTGAAAGACCAGATCTGACGGCATTTTCTCACCACACCTACTGATACGCTGTACAGCGCTCTTCACAACAATGTTGCGCGACTACAGTCGTTCTTGATTAATCACAGCAGAGATGCTGAGCATTTGTTATAAAGAGCATCGTTTTTTTTTTTTTTTTTTTTTTTTAAATGTTAAGGCTTTCGTGGCCACCTGTTGACAAACTGCCTGTTAGCTTATGTCTCAGGATCTTCTGCCGACGTTCGTCTGATGATTTTTCTCACGCTTCACGAGCACGAGCGGCTGGTATTGTCAAAGCTTTTCCCTCTGCTGCTGGTGATGGACTGGAAACGAGCTCGCGGCCGCGGAATATATGTAGCTGGAGCGCCAACGTCCAAGGGCTTCTCCGCGTATTAATTACGCTCATAGCGCGAGCAAGGCGATTGTGTGAGCCGCAGCACCTCAGACGCGAAATACAACACTTGTGTTCTGACGAGCATTGGGTACTCCACATGTTATATTAGAAGTATAACGGAGCCAAATACTCGGCAAAATGACAAATCAGAGAAAGTGAAATGCCCTGCTTAACCAGCAGGGCAGGACAGATACAATAAATTGTGGAAAGGGGCCAAAATAAGGGGCTCTCAGTTACACTCGAACATACAACTTTAGTACATGATGAAACATTACAAGAGCCCAAAAAATTTTCTAAACACACAGCTTTAATCTTTGGGACTTAATTACCGGCTGAAAGCCACTTTAATTTAAAGACGGCTGAAGGCCAATAGCTTAAAACGCAAGCATAATCAGAAATTTAAAAGGCAAGCCTTATCTAAAAACAGTTCTTTAGTTAGGCTGAACTAAACAAGTTAAATTCAAATCGACTGAAAGCCGAACACTTAAAACTCCAAAGCATTAATTTTTTTTAAATACCAAAGTCCTTGCGTGAAACAGTTCTTTAATTTAGCCTGAAGGCCTTTAGAACAAACAACTGAAACTCAAACCGGCTGAAGACCGAAGACTTAAAAATTCAATAGGTTGAACTAAACAAGTTAAATTCAAAAAGAAGAAGATTAAAACTTTGTGCTGGACCGACCGAGACACGAACTCAGGACCTTTGCCTTTCGCGGGCAAGTGTTCCACCAACTCAGCTACCCAAGCACACTCCGCTGCAGAGTGAAAATCTCATTCTGGAAGTTAAATTCAAGTCGGATGATGGCCAAAGACTTAAAATTAAAAAAAAAAAATCAAATGCCAAAGGGCTTACGTGAAACATTACATTAACTTTAAACAACAAGAACAAATTTTTAAAAAATCAAGGCATTACACACACGGGCGTCCAGATGTAATTCAAATACTAACGATCGCTTAGGTGAGACAGGCTGTCGGGCCAACCATTCACGATCCGACGACAACCCAACCGACCGACAGTCAGCGGACCCACCGACAAGATAACTTCCACTTCACCCGAGCAGGGCACAACAGGGAGTGCAACGGAACAACGTAGAAGATATTGGCGTCCACGACCAATCATACACGGAGCTGTCAAACTACACGTCGTGCTGGACAGCAACAACACGATGAGGAAACTACACTGCCTGAAATTTACGTCAACGCTCAGTGCAGGTAATCGGAACGTCAACGGCCACAAGGCAGAAGATGCCGCAGGTGCACTTCAATTCAAATATCCAAATACAGTGAAACTCCACGGGAGGGTGACTAGAATTTTCCAAGTTGAAAACCACGTTGTTGCTCGCGGGAATATCCCAACAGCCGACAACGAACTCCAAACGACACAATGTGAACAGTCTAGACTTGCTGAAAGGCAAACCGCCAAAGAAGATCAAAGAGTGTCTCAGATCGGCAAAGGAGAAAAGGGAGCCACTTGCAATATCGGGATTATGCAGCATACCATGCACATATGGAAAAGTTTATGTTGGAATTACTGGACGATCAATCAACTCCAATATCACAGAACATAAGCGACATCGGAGATTGGGGCAAGTGGAGAAATCGCCTATGGCAGGGCACACGCTTTCTGAGAAATGACCACGTAGTAAAATTCGCCGACACGGAAGTTCTGGCTGTAGAGAGGAACTATCACACCCGCTTGTTCAGAGTAGCTGTAGAAATACATAAACACGAGAATAGCGCCGACAAGAAAGAAGAAAGCTTCAAGGTAAACGGATCCTAGCTTTCCGTCCTGCAACAAACGAGCGCATCGGAAATCGCGGAAAAGCCCATGGACTATGGCGCGCCAGGTACGCATAGTTTGCGACCGCGAGCTCGGCTGCAGTCCACCATTAGCAATAGAGGGAGAAAATTTGACAATGCCAGTCGCTCGTGCTGGCGAAACGTCAGAAAAATCGTCAGACGAACGCCGGCCGAAGAACCTGAGACAGAAGCCAACAGGTAGTTTGTCAGCATAGTTCTTGCTACAAATCAGTTATTACGCTAATTATTCCTTTCGTATCATATGAGGCGCCTTCTGTTGGTCATTTTTCAGTACAGACCCATGTCATTTCACGCATGTGTCTCGAATTTTACCTCTCTACGAACATCATTCCATGAAATACTGAATTTTCGAATGTTAATGCGTTTTTGCATCATCCTGTATTTAGACAAGAGCTCTTCAATCTGGATGCCATGAATGTCATCAGTAGCAAGACCGCTTGTTTCCATAAGTGTAGTTGTTAATTATTTGAAAAGAGTTAGATTATATAAAATGTCAAAGGACTTAACTATGGCTCCCTGACCTGGAGGGCGGGTCAGAAGCGTTCGGATAACTGAGTCGGTAGAGCACTTGCCCGCAATAAACTTAACGTCTCAAGCTCGAGTCCCGGTCCCGCACACGCTTTTAATCTATCCAGGAAGTTTCAAATCAGTGCACACTGCTCAGCACAGTGAAAGTACATTCCGAACGAAAAATACCAGATTCGCTCTTACATACTAGCTACTGTAATGCCATGGACAGTCCTTGACCGAGGTCAAATGACTTCCTCCGCTAACGCATATGTCAACTGACATGTAGCAGTATCCACTTGTATCGAGTACCCGTCTTTCCGGGCAGGCACTCGGAGCGCTGTCCTCATCGCCACTCAGCACTGACGTCCGCGTACCGTTTCCAGGTAACAGACTGACGCACACAGTAATCACATCCGAGTCACAAAAAGGTCGGATGTGTAGCTTCCGAGGAAGTAATTTCGCGAAGTAGCAGCTTGCTGGAAATACTACTACGCAAAAGACTATGAATGAGGGACAGCGAAATGAAAACGAGACAGATGGAAAAGCAACTAAACTCTTCGTTATACCAAAATTAATCGCCATAACAGTTAATACATTCATCCCATCCGTGAGACAAGATGGTCAGTGCCTTCATGGAAAAAAGTTTTCTGTTAACTACGGAACCATGACTATACCCAGACATGTATCTCTTCACCCGAAGCAAATCGACGCCTATGAAAGTCTTTCCTCAGGGCCCGAAAAATGGGTGGGCCCACTTTTTGCCAAATTTATTTCGGCAACGATGCATAAGTTTCGCTGGGAAGCCCTCATACGTCTTCTACACACTGCTGACCCCTCCCCATGGAATTTCCATATTTTTGGAGACATTAGTGGACGTCAGTTTGCTTCGGAGGAAGAGGTGCACGCTTAGATACAATCACGGTTCCTTAGACAACCATGAAGGCGTTGATAGTCTTCTCTTACAGTTGAATAAATGTATTAACGTTCAAATGCTTCAAATGGCTCTGAGCACCATGGGACTTAACATCTGAGGTCATTAGTCCCTTAGAACTTAGAACTACTTAAACCTAACTAACCTAAGGACATCACACACATCTATGCCCGAGGCAGGATTCGAATCTGCGACCGTATGTATTAACGTTCATGCCGATTAGTTTTTAAATAATAACCAGTCGCCTTGCTTTATTTCCATTTATATCGTTTTCTTTTGGTTGCTCTTATACGATATCCATGAGACTTCATCAGACATTGTTTAACCATTCCATGTTAATGTACTCGTGACAAACTGGTTCTGTGGAGAAGCATAGCACGGAGAGTGGCGCAAAGAGGGAAATGACATCAACAGTGACTGATGCAATCATTTCCTATAAAATTGTATACAGCATGTCTGAAAACTTTTGGGTCGTAATTATACGGAAAACTGAGTATTCTAGATTGAATATACAGAGATGAGGAACGAATGGTTGGTAAATGATACTCCAGACGGCTACGAGGTCTTCAGTGACTATGGCAGTGAGGCGTCTGCTTGTAAATTGGTAGTGTTCCTTAATCATAGCGCATTGCATCGACATTGGCCTTGAACGACTACATAAAGTCGCTTTTTTCGTGTGAGCGGAGGAGTTTATCACTAGATACACTTCATCGCCCAAGAACTTTGACGAGGTGGGATGCATCGTGTGCATCAGCAACGCAGATTGTCGTACAGCATGCGCCACCACATCGTATAGGTTTATCTACGAAGACGCCAGGATTTGCTGAAGCGGGACGACTGCCATTTCAGTAGTTAAAGGGAAACATCCTTAGATGATTTATCTGGTTTGAAATTAACACGGCGTTGCTATACTCGTACTGGTAATGGCTGAAAGCAATATGAAGAAGCCGCCAGTTTGTTTCCCGAGGACACGCAGCTCTACTGTAGACTTTAATGATGATGACACCGTCTTGGGTAAGTCAGTCCGTAAGTGGTCCCCCATTCGTATCTCCACGTGCAGACGTGTGTTATCATCGGGGAAAGCAATTATGGTGTTCGACGGGTGAGAGTTTCAAACATTTGATTCCTTAATCGGGTAGGTTTTTTGGAGTGACTAAGAAAAGGAAGAGATCGCATGAATTAGCTAAGAGCGGTGATAGGAAAAACAGGATTTCTAGTCACAAGTGTTACAAACACAAAATCAGACATACGTAATGTAGCTGTAGGTATAATAACGAACAACAAAGTAGGACTGCAGTAAGTTCCTATAAACGGCATAGTGATCCCATTATCGTAGCCACAAGTAATGTCCCACCCCTATGGTACGGAGGCGACTGAAAAGCAATGTCTCTAAATTTTTTATGTGAAAACTCGTTATGTTTTTTTTAAATACAACAAACTTTATTAACATTCTTCATCTTTATTCTTCATATCTACATATTTATTTCTCAATATAGTCACCTTGGCGACGAACTCATTTCTCCCAACGAGAGATCGGTTTGTTGATACCGTCAGTGTAGAACGTTTGAGTGTATTGAGGGGGACACCGCACCACCTCTGCTTGCACCGCTTCACCATTATCAAAGTCCTCGAAGGTCTTCTTTAAGTTCTAGAAACAGATGGAGCTCTGACACACACGTTCAGGTTAGCACCAGCGTCTCCTTCATTATGAGCACAAACAACAGAATATCGCATTTTACTGTCGTCCATAAAATCATCCTCTACGGACTTCAATTGGGGACACGTTTTTTACGGTTAGAAACTAGATCACAGTACACTGTTTCTCATACAGCGACATCGTTAAAAAAAATACAGCAAAGTACATAGAACAAACATATACAAGGTGCAATACCAAAGGCTGAAGGCCACAATTAAGTTTCAAAATTTTACCAAATTTTAGAATATATTACGATGTACTTTTAAAGGCAGAAGGTAGCAATGTTTAAAAGTAAGAAATCCTAAAAACCAACAAGATAAAAATGCAATTAAAAGGCCAATAAAATAAATACCAAAAACATATCACGGCTAAGTGAAAAGCCACAAGGGAAAGCAGATAGAACAAACACATGCAAGGTGCAATACCAATGGCTGAAGGCCACAATTAAGTTTCAAAATTTTAAAATATATTACCATAACCTTTTAAAGGCAGAAGGCCACAATGTTTAAGCTTGAAAGATAAAATTAAGAATTAATTTTGCAAAATTTTTAAGAAAAAGGAAAATAACCATAAGCCTTAAATTTTAAGTAGCTGAAAACCGATAATTAAACACCGGTAGCACTCAGAAACCTCTAGGGAGGTCGGTCTGTCTGTCCTCGAGACAGGTGGTGAGCCCAACTACGCTTGATCCGTCGGAACACAGCCAGGGTACAGCCACGGACTGACTGACACAACGACTTGCTTCCCATCAATCAGTACATGAGAACTCAAACAGAAAAGGTTACAAACGTGATAATCCACAATGGAATATGTATTAGCTGTCAAAACTACACACCATGTTGGACAGCGTCAACAGGTGAGGAGAGGACGCTGCCTGAAATTACGTTAGTGGCCAGGGCAGGTAACCGGAACTCTAACGACCACTAGACAGAAAATTCCGCTGGTAAACTTGAATTTGAAACACGGTAACATAGGTAACTTCACCCAAAAGAACACTGCCTGAATTTACGTCAGTGCCCAGGGCAGGTAACCAGAACACTAAAGGCGAAAAGGCAGAAAATTCCACTGGTGCAGTCGAATTGTAGTCAACCAAGATAATTAATTGTATCGAAAGGTGGCTAACGTTCAGCAGTAGAAAAACTCGGTGTTGCTCACAGGAAAACCTCCCCAACAGCAAACCACCGAAACGAACCACCACAACATGAATGGACGCGGCTTGGGTAGTTGAAACCACTACTCAACCTTGACGTCCTAGGTCGGTGAACCACGAAGCTTGTAGCGATCGGACAGCTCCACACACGCTCCGACACTGCACAGGGGCTGCCAGCGGACCGAGCCGACTGCACCGTGCGGAGATAACTTCCCTCGTCCCCAAAAACCGACCAACTGCCTGCTGATCCGTCCGCGACTGCTGCTCCGTCGCGACTGCACTGCTGGTGCGTCTCCGACTCACTTCCAGACACACGACGGCGGAAATACTGGATTGGACCTAACCACGCAGAGGAAACACGCCGTCTGGCTACTCGACTTCCCTGTACCAGGAAAGGACCGACCCTAGTTCCTCAAGATAGTAATTGAAGGGGCCCAGAAGCTCTCAGAGAACCAGCCACACGTCGCCCGATGTGAAGACCGACGTCTCAGAGCCAATACGTCGACAATATTTAAAATAACTTGTCAATCAAAATCACACAAACTACACACACGACCTGACAAACACTTGCACAAAGACCTGAACGATACCCAACAGTAACTAAGCACGCACGAAGACAAATCGGGAGTCGATGCACACACGCACAGCCAGCTCATGAACGATCGGCGAGCCGAAACGTGTCGTCCGGTAGGACCACCGACACGACGATCCACGAAGGCCGTGGCCTGGCTCAAGCGATGGGTGGCGGCAATGGTCGGGCGAGCCATTTCGACGCAGATCTCACTGTTGCTCCAACCTGACTCCACTAGTGCCTCGTCGCAACTCCTTGACTGGAAGGTCCGGACTGCGCTCCAGACGCGTTCCAACTCACTGGCAGCCCGGACTCGCGACGCGAATTGGCGATCCGAACTCCTCTTCTACAGACAACGACCGAGAAGTAATAGCAGTCCAGCAAAGATACTACGAGAGAGGATATATCGATACGCGCTGCTAACGCCGCTCACGGTCAGGCAAAGGAGCAACTGAGTGACAATAGCAATTTAAACTAACGTAGTGAGGTGAAAGTACGTTAAAAACAGTGTAAAGCACATGATGGCTGGAAAACGAGCAACGCACGGCTCACATATGCTAATGGAGGTGTCTAGCAGGACGGATTTGTCCGACTAACCTGTTTCTGTGTTACACTGTGATTCTTGTGCCACACTGCATTTTTTGCCTTGCCCTGTATTTCGCTGTCAGAGGACGGAATTTCGAACATTCAAACGTATCTATTACTTTGGACACGGAAAGTCGTATGATGAGAAAACTATCTTGGCAGGATCGCCAGTTGAAAAATACGTGCTAATGGAGAGACTGTACAATGTGTTTTAAATCCTGACAGCAAGACTTCAGGAATTGGTTCTTCATATAACAACAAGAAAAAAGGGCTGTGTCAACATGGATATGGAAATGCATCATTTATTTATTCGACCTTCACTTCCTACACAATCCACTGTACCTCGGTCACGCCACGTGGTACACTTTTGTTACCTATGAGAGGAAATATTCAAAATAACCTCCTCCTCGCTGAATACAGGTTTCCCCCATCATGTGACTGAATTCCACACACATTCAAAAAGCCTGGCGTAGTTCGTAATGTTGAAATGCTTCCACCATACTGCATGCGTGGAGAGTAGATACATCCACAATAGCAGTCGAATGCCGAGACGTTTTGCGTGTCCCCACAGACAGGTCCGAATCTTGGGAGAAGGGGGAAGGGGGGAAACCGGATTATCTGCCACGGGCAGCAGTTTCAGCGGGCGCTAAGTTCACATTTTTAAAGGAAAAAACTTTGTTTCACAAAGCGCCATGCATCCAGCACACGTTGGTCGATCGATTATTCATATGATTTTGAAACGCATTCCCGTAGGTTTTTGAATAATTTTGAACACATTCTAAGTTGATTTCTCAAAGAATCATAAGTTGATTTTTGAATGCGTGCACAGTCTATGTGATGTCTCTGCCAGGGGAATCCCATCGCATCTAGAAATAATAAACTTTCCCACATACAAAACGGACGAAGCTAGACTAGTTGAACCGAATAAACCCGAATGGGTGAATGCCAATTGTTCTTGGTTTATGTGGTTGATTGGGTGCGCGAATGATCAGCGTTGTTAAAATTATTAGCCAAATCCATAGACTCAAACTACCAGAGTGGAAATAAACAACTAACAGGAATAACAGGTGTATCCAAGATAATGAAATTTTGACAGAAAATTTTTGCCAGATCGCTACGCTACTAAGGACCAGTTGTACGGTTTCCAGTTAGCAGCCGCTTAAGTTCTATTCTCCTATAGCGCGTTGTACGAACACGTAACAGCGCCTAACCGGAGAATAAACGCGGGATATTGGTGTGATTCTTCAGTTTCTCCGGCGTACTTCTTGCTTGAACAGTCCACGGGTGTACTGCCGGCCCATAGTGTCCAACGGGTATAATATTTCGGCGATCAGACATGTCACCATCGTCAGGTGCGCGACGAGCTGAGCTCCTGAGGGCGGGCGACCGTTTTAAATCCCCTCCCCCTGCGAGGCGTTCTCTCCGCGGTCCGGGCCCGCGGCCGCTCGTTGGCCGTCGCTGAGACGCTGGCGTCGGTGTAATTGCCTCGTCCGGAGTGATCGCCTGTTCATTTTCTTTGCTAAGCGTCTTTTTAATTAGACTCAATGCTGGTCCCCATGCCATCCTGAGGTTATAGTCGCAATCTCTGTTGATGAGTCCGTCCCTGGTTCGAATTTCGATAGTTACTCTAACGACGCTGTCCCAGTATTTAGATGTCTGTGCCAAGACCCTGTTATGTTGGTAGTCCATTTCGTGATTTTATGACAGATAGTGCTCTGTGACTACTGACTTGTTGGAGTACGTAAGTCGATTGTGCCTCTGATGTTCTCGGTAATTATCTTCTCTCAGAAAGATGCGTGCTACAAAATGGACATATTTTTGAAAAATCGATTTTTTTTAAATCTTGAGTCCTATCTCAAACGGTCGAGGGCTTGGGGATGGGTAGGGGACGTCACTATCAAGTTTTTTCCCCGTTTCGGAAATATCGTAGATCCGGGGCTGCCCACAGATGACCTCACGCGAACTGGGTGGCCAAGCAATCAGTCCACGTCTACTTATCCAGCACATAGGAAAAAGTGCGTTTCTGTCCGCCCACTGGTGCTCACTATGCAAATTCTGGATGTTGTCCATTGTGGACGTCGTCTCGTGTGTGAATAGCTGCTAAGTTTAGCGTCATAGCACACTGCTCCATGAACCACTGGCAGAACGTTACTCTTGGAGGATAATCCGCGAGAGACAAGGCTTGTACACGCTGCAGATGGTATGGACACAAAACGTTTTCACGTAAACGTCTCCACATCGTCACGAGCGGCACCTTTCTCAGCAAGCCTAGCCGCTTTGTGGTGATTCCATGACTTTCAGCCACAGCAATGAGTAGATCTTCCTCATCCTATGGTGTTGTATATTTTAGCCAACACCTGCTGCTAGATGGACGTCCGAAACTCCCGTATTCACAGAGGCAGCGATGAAACCCTTAAAACGTCTTTCTGTCTGATAATATGCACAGTGGATAGCATTGGTAGCGTTTGTGGTACAAGTGACGTGCATCCAATGCATTGCCATCCACCAAACGATACATCTAATCTACGGTCGCGAGCTCTTCATTGGTGTGCATTTCCAGACTGCAAACCACGGACATAGGCAATCATTACAGACCCTCCCATACACATCTTTGCTAATGGCTGCGGATACATTTAATGTTTCTATGATACTGACGTATCGCTTTAGAACAGACTGCACACCAAATTACTAACTGCAGATACACCGACAGCTAAGCATTTAACTGGCAATCACTATACTTCACCTCCGTGTGCCAAAGGATATTCACGCCCATATCAAACTGATTCACAAGTTGTTTACGTGTGTAACATTTACGCTGAAGAGCCAAAGAAAGTGGTACACCTCCCTAATATCGTGTAAGGCCCACGCGAGCACGCAGAAGTGCCGCAACACGATTGGCATTGGCTTTACTGATGTCTGAAGTAGTACTGGAAGGGAGTTACACCACGAATCCGTAGGAGTACGAAGAGGTGGTGGAGATTCTTCTGAACAGCACGTTGTAGGGCATCCCAGATATTCTCAATAATGTTCATACCTGGGGAATTTGGTGACCAGCGGAAGTGTTTATACTCAAAAGAGCGTTCCTGGAGCAACTCTATAGCATTTCTATTTCTGGACGTGTGGGGTGTCGCATTATCTTGTTGGAATTGTCCAAGTCCGTCGGAATGCACAACGGACATGAATGGATGCAGGTTATTACACAGGAAGCTTACGTATGTATCACCGGTCAGAGCAGCATCTAACCGTATCAGGGGTCCCTTATCATTCCAACACGCCTCACACTATTACAGAGCCTGCGCCAGCTTGAACAGTCACTTGCTGACATGCAGGGTCCATGGATTCACGAGGTTGTCTCCATACCCGTACACGTCCATCCATTCGATGGAATCTGAAACGAGAGTCGTCCGACCAGGCAACATGTTTTGAGTCTTCAACAGTCCAGTGTCGGCGTGACGGGCCCAGGCGAACTACAATGGCAGGTTATCACGATTTAAGTGAATTTGAAGGTGGTGTTATAGTCGGCGCATGAGTGAAGGGACACAGCATCTGCGAGGCAGCGATGAACTGGTGATTTTCCCTTACGACCATTTGAGGAGTGACCGTAAATATCAGGAATCATGTAAAACATCAAATCCCCGACATCGCTGCTGCCGGAAAAAGATCCGGCAAAAATGGGTCCAGCGACGACTGAAGAGAATCGTTCAACGTGACAGAAGCGCAACTCTTCCGAAAATTGCTGTAGAATTCAATGCTGGGCCATTAACAAGTTTCAGCGTGCGACCCTTTCCACGAAACATCATTGATATTGGTTATCAGAGCCGAAGTCCCACTCGTGTACCCTTGCTGATTGCTGTAAAAAAGCTTTACGTCTCGCTTGGGCCCGTCAACTCCACACACGTCGAGAGTTTCTACTGACTCTCTTCGTGTCTGCAATACCCTGCCTTGGCCAGCAAGGCCGTCGGATCTCTCCCCAGTTGACAACTTTTGGAGGATTATGGGCAGGGCTCACTAATTTTGACGATCTCGATCGCGAATTACACGTAATTTGGCACGATGTCCCTCAGGAGGACATCAAACAACTGTGTCGATCAATTGCAAGCCGAATAACTGCTTGAAGAAGGGCCAGAAGTGGACCAGGCGTTACTGGCCTGCTCACTTTGTGAAGCTCTTTCTCGTGAATCAATCATCACCCATTTTTTTTCTGAAATTGTAATCATTTATTTGCCAGTACACGGATATCACATCTACCGATTTCTGTCCCATGCTGCAAGCTCAATCGTGGCGATCCATTTTTTCATCTTAGAGTGTACATTTAGAAAGGGAAAGGTAGCCACTACGACCAAAATGCAAGTGATGGCATGGAAAGTGATGGGGGAGAAGCATGTTGGCAGTTCAGACGCTGGAGAGCCAGATCGTGACGCCTACTGGCACAATCCCTCTGCGTCTATGACTGTGGCACCACGTGACCCCTCTAACGTTACCACTTCGGCCGAGCAGATTGAACAAAGTCTACTGAATGCGTCCCTTGTTCAACGATCTTTATCATGAAAACGTTTACAGACCAGTATCTCATGCTGAAGGCGAGAGAGTCTGTGAGAGGTTTTCCAAGCATCCAAGCTTGTAACAAGGAATGACGAAGCATTAATAAAATTTGTTGATAAATCTATTGTCTCTACCCTCTCCAGTTGGACATACCTACTCATTCCTTAAGCGAATCTGAAGTTACCTGCGAAAATCCCATGAAAAATCGTGTAGTAGTTTCTGAGATATTACACAGAGCTGCGCTCGCCAATCAGTAGTTTTGTTATGATGAGTGATTGTGGACAATTAAGCTACTGTATGTCCAAAAACATCAGCTGCCCACCTGTGTCTGGCTGTTCATATAAGCATACCTGGTGATGCGGTCCTCACTCTCCCCGCTTCCAAGCTGTCCCGATGCACGATGCATCGGTATGCGCAGCACATGCAGAGGGGCATGGACAGGAGTGCTCATTTATGCATCGTGCTGCTGAGGTAGCTATACCTGATACAATGTGTTCATTATACAACAAGCAGCGTGGAAGTATCGATTAAGCACATTCAAAGAGTAAACGGAATTTATTCGCGTATTCTTCGTCAAATAAATATTTATCTTGTACTACACGCTTCCTACAGCAGCCTCTATACTTCCTCACGATGAAAGCCATGTCCATACCAAACTTCATACTAGTCGGTTCAGATGGTTGGTCATGAGAGTGTAACACATAAAGTTACTTTTGCATTTATAATATTAGTGTGGATAAATCTTTCAATTACGGCATCTTTTGTTCCCGTGATCCTGTGTGGTAGTTTTGGAGATTAGTGTGCCCAAAGAGACAAACAGATAGAAAAGATGGGCGTGTTCGAAAGAACAGATATCACTCATTCATATCATGGATTCGCCTCGATGGGCAATGAATCCACTACTTTCAGTGCATATGCACATTTACATTCGACCTTGAGATAGAATCTAAAATCAGCGAGCAAGGAGGATACAGACGGGGACTGCAGATAAACATAGGTGGGAATGTGAGTAGGCCAGCGTGCACGTCGACATAGTCAGTGTGCCCTTTGTATTCTTGGGATTACAGCTTGATAATAAATTCAACTGGGAGGAGCACACCACAGAACTGCTGAAGCGTCTGAACAAATCTCTATTTGTCACGCTAATTCTGTCAGACATAGGGGACAAAAAAATGAAAAAGCTGGCATACTATGCTTACTTTTATTCCATAATGTCATATGGGATTATTTTTTGGGGTAATTCATCAAGCCAAGCTGAAGTTTTCCGTGCAGAAAAACTTGCAATAAGAGTTATATGTGGTCTGAACTCAAGAACAATCTGCAGATGCCTGTTTAGGGAACTAGGGATCCTAATTACTTCTTCCCAATATATTTATTCCTTAATGAAATTTGTCATTAAAAGTACATAACTTTTTCAAATCAACAGCTCAGTTCATGGAATCAATACTAGAAACAAGAATAATCTTCACAAGGATTTAAAGTCACTTACTCTGGTATAAAAAGGTGTGCATTATTCAGAAACACAAATTTTCAATAACTTGCCAGGAGTCATAGAAAGCTTAACAACCAACGACATTTGTTTAAGAGAAGCCTAAAGGATTTATTGGGGGCCAACTCCTGCTCCATTGATGAATTTCTCAGTAGAACCAAATATATATAGGGTGAGTCACCTAACATTACCGCTGGATATATTTCGTAAACCACATCAAATACTGACGAATCGATTCCACGGAACGAACGTGAGGAGAGGGCCTAGTGTAATGGGTTAATACAAACCATAAAAAAGTGCACGGAAGTATGTTTTTTAACACAAACCTACGTTTTTTTAAAATGGTAACCCGTTAGTTTTGTTAGCACATCTGAACATATGAACAAATACGTAATCAGTACCGTTTGTTGCATTGTAAAATGTTAATTACATCCGGAGATATTGTAACCTACAGTTGACGCTTGAGTACCACTCCTCCGCTGTTCGATCGTGTGTATCGGAGAGCACCGAATTACGTAGGGATCCAAAGGGAACGGTGATGGACCTTAGGTACAGAAGAGACTGGATCAGCAGATTACGTCCACATGCTAACACCTTTCTATTGGTCTTTTTCACTGGCGCCCATGTACATTACCATGAGGGGTGAGGTACACGAATACACGTGGTTTCCGTTTTCAATTACGGAGTGGAATAGAGTGTGTCCCGACATGTCAGGCCAATAGACGTTCAATGTGGTGGCCATCATTTGCTGCACACAATTGCAATCTCTGGCGTAATGAATATCGTACACGCCGCAGTACATCTGGTGTAATGTCGCCGCAGGCTGCCACAATACGTTATTTTATATCCTCTGGGGTTGTAGGCCTGACATGTCGGGACACACTCTATTCCACTCCGTAATTGAAAACGGAAACCACGTGTATTCGTGTACCTCACCCCTCATTTCAGTGTAGTAATTGTAAATAACTATTGTAGTAGTTCTATTATATGTTTATTTCCTTATAAATAAAACAAGCATCTTCTTTTTTAAATTTTAAATTCAGTGCATTAATGCGATCTCAGTAAATGAGTGTTGTTAAATGATCCTTTCATATAGCGTTCATTAAAAAAAAAACGATCATTCCACTTGGGACCTATGGAAGGTACATTAGCTTATTTGTTTTAGTTGTAAATATGTGTCATGTATTATTGTTTTTCTGACACGTTCTACGTCCTGGAGGTCCTCCTCGCTACGGATAAATTGGAATGAAAGTAAATCTTATCTAATCTAACCTAATATGCGATAAGCACTTTGCCAAGACGGCGCAGTGGCTAACGCAACCATCTAAAAAGCAGGAGATCCTGGGTTCGAATCCCAGTCTCGTACACATTTTCAGTCATCGCAGCTGATTTCCCGATGCAGCTGATTTTATTACTTTCTTTCCTTTCCTTCCCCCCTACCCCGTCTCTCCACCACCAGTTTACCTAACATGTATCAGAGCTGCAGATTTCGCATGGTGACTGTTCTTTCAGATATTTCCGGAAGAAAAAAAACCACCCATTCATATAAAAGATTCTCCACGATGGGCAATGAATTCAAAACCTTCAATGCGGGTGTACATTTTCGTTCAACCTCCTTCGGGATTCTAAAATCAGGTGAGCATGGAGAACATGGCTGGGGACTGTGGATAGGGGTCGCTACGTGGAACGAGTCGGCCGGGGATTCTGCCGAGATATTCCACGCATGTGTGCTCAACATTGCGCCTGGGTGGCACAGTGGTTAACGTAACTGCCTCGTAAGCAGGCGATCCCGGGTTCGAATCCCGCTGATTCTTCACAAATTCCTGATGCACCTAACTTCAGTAGTTCCTTCCCCTTCTTTTCCCTTCCCCAGTCCACCTCCAGTTTACATGAAACAATACGGTTTTAGTACAATTTTAAATAACGATATTTTTTTTCTGTCATCCATTGTTGATGAGCTGAAGTCTATATGGTGCCCAAAGATATGCTCAAGTTATCTGCCAAAACCCTATGAAATTTCGTCTAGTAGTTTTGAACAAGTGTATTCAAGCAGATTAAACAGGGAGACAAGACAGTTTAACTGATTATTATTATAGATCGATGAGGAATCGCTGAAAACTATTATCTTGCTTTGCTTTATGCTTATAAGTTGATCATGTGATTATAACTGTAGGCTACGAGTCATAAAATTATTACAAATATTGACATTAGAGGTAAAATAACGTTCCGTGAGTGATTTTGTAGTGCGTCAAGCGCCTTGGCTATTGTATCAGCTTCGTGGACATAATGGAAGATTTTGATGGGATTTTTTTTGACAGAAAGGAGCTTAACATCAAACCACGACTTCTGTCTGTGAGGGGAAGACAATCAGAGAAGCATTAATGTTATACGTAATCCGTATTACAACTACAAAATAGGAGATTGTCAACAAGAATGACACAAATGCTATACATAATCTTGGCAATATACTTTTTCATAGTAACTAGTAGTGTTTACAATACTTTCCCAGCTACTTGATTCTATTGTGACGCAAACTGCTAGTTCTGCACACAAGAATGTAAGGAGAAAAAAGTCGCTGACATGTGCTAAATCCTTTTACCTCGAGTCGTCTTATTACTGATATTAGGTTACTACAATGTTGTTTTGTAACATACTTTTTATATGGATTCTTAATGTTGTGGTGTTGTCTCGAAATACATGCGAGCTGCGAATCATATGTATTTCGAAACGTAAGATATCATGAAGTAATCTGAAGTGGAAAAATTCTATAAAGCGACACTCATAGTTCACATACTGCCACAACTACTCATAAGACCAGAAGAAGTTCTCTTGTAGAGGATGGAAGTGCACTGTGCGCAACACGGGTAGCACACATTTTTCTGCGTGACTTAGATTAGCAACTAATACTATTTCTCAGCTTTTCCCTAATTTTAAGCGATGTTCTCGGTTGACACATATACAGCTGCTTAAGATTGTTTGCATTATTTTGACAAAATACTCGTCCTAGATCTACTTAAAATGGTATCAAAGTTGTCTATACATTATGGTAAGGCTCCATGTCAGAGTAACTTCCGCCGTTAACATTACCTTGCTTTTTACTGCCGCTCCTTCACATAGTTGCCGGAAAGCGGTATACTATTCGCTTGGAGCTGACGTCTCAAATTATTTGTAGGTGTCATAAGTGATGATGAGGAAAATTTACTGTGAAATTTTGTATCAAGAGCTATTAAAGCTGCCTCGTGGACGAGTTAGATTGTTTAAGCCATATTTGAAGAAGTAACGAAATCACAAACACATAGTTGTGTTCGCTAGCAACACCTATCGGGAGACCTTAGTGTAACGCACTTGTCAATGTCACTGAAGTAGGAATGTTATGTGAGTTTCGTATAGCACTCTTTGTTGTACTAAGAACTAAACTCTAAAATTACGTTGGCAACAAAAATGAAAAAAAAGGAAATACGTCAAAGTTACTTTCCATAAATAAGTAACACGAATATATAATTATTGATCAACAGTGCATGGGAGATTCAAATATTGTATCACCTCATAAAATTGCTCTATAAATCCATATTAACGGGTTTGAAGACGTGTTGAGAAACTCTTTATCAAGCAAATTGGCCGAGAAATATGTTATGAATAACTGTCTACTTGCAACAAGTTTGTTTATAACACTCATTCACGTAATTCGATAATCTAGGACGTTCTGTTTATGATCTAGCGGGTTCTAAGTCACTGATAATTTATATCTGATCTTCCGTTTAAAATCTAAACTCGCTTACACATCAACGAGATCGAAAGCTTTCAAACGTCAACATCAAGTTCTGTTAATTGATTTAGTACAGCTACACACATATTAAAAATGTGATGGAGCAGTAGTTATGTGCTAATATCTATCTACGTACGCTACAAATAACATCCCTTAAGGTTAGTCCCTTCAAAATTATCAGCTTCGTTAGCCAGTGCCAAAGATTTTCTCTCGTCCTCACAGTCCAATTTGCTTATTCGATCGAAAATTCTATGCGGCATGTCTCGAGTATTCAGGCGATTGGTTTGCGAGCGCATATGTGTGTTCGTGCTGCATGTTACTTGAGATATCTGTTGAAAGCTGCCCTTTTGAAGACTTCCTGCAGGAAGTAGCATATGGTGAGGCGTGACAGTTTAAAAACAGAGCTGTTTGGAGACTGCACTTACTGCATATCATGCAAACTCGTACTGTCTTCATTAAGCAAAAGATTACTTACGTAGTGTTCATGGTTAATTCTCAGGGTGATACAGAGACTATCTTCCTAGATTTCATGGCTCGAATAAAATTAGGCATTTTCGCTTTCACATACTACAAAGCCACATAGCAGTGTCCCTTCCGTGGTTCGACTGGGATTCGATCACACGGTTTGGAGGCAAGCGCATTACCTTTACCCCGCCAACAGCGCAGCACACTGCATGGCAATTGGTGATGAACATCTATATCTACATCTACACCCTTACTCCGTAAGCCACCTGACGGTGTGTGGCGGAGGGTACCTTGTGTACCTCTATCGGTTTTCCAGTCTCGTATTGTTCGTGGAAAGAAGGATTCTTGGTATGCCTCTGTGTGGGCTTTCTCTGATTTTATCCTCATGGTCTCTTCGCGAGATGTACGTAGGAGGGAGCAATATACTGCTTGACTCCTCGGTGAAGGTATGTTCTCGAAACTTCAACAAAAGCCCGTAACGAGCTACTGCGCGTCTCTCCTGCAGAGTCTTCAACTGGAGTTTATCTATCATCTCCGTAACGCTTTCGCGATTACTAAATGATACTATAACGAAGTGCGCTGCTCTCCGCTGGATCTTCTCTATCTCTTCTATCAACCCTATCTGGTACGGATCCCACACTGGTGAGCAGTATTCAAGCAGTGGGCAAATAAATGTACTGTAACCTACTTACTTTGTTTTCGGATTGCATTTCCTTAGGATTCTTCCAATGAATCTCAGTCTGGCATCTGCTTTACCGACGATCAACTTTATATGATCATTCCATTTTAAATCACTCCTAAAGCCTACTCCCAGATAATTTATGGAATTAACTGCTTCCATTTGCTGACCTGCTGTATTGTAGCAAAATGATAAAGGATTTATCTTTCTATGCATTCGCAACACATTACACTTGTCTACATCGAGATTCAACTGCCATTCCCCGCACCACGCGCTAATTCTCTGCAGATCCTCCTGTATTTCAGTACAATTTTCCATTGTTAAAATCTCTTGATATACCACAGCATCATCCGCAAAAAGCCTCAGTGAACTTCCGGTGTTATCCACAAGATCATTTATGTATATTGTGAATAGCTACGGTCCTACGACATTCCCCTGCGGCACACCTGAAATTACTCTTACTTCGGAAGACTTCTCTCCATTGAGAATGACATGCTGCGTTCTGTTGTCTAGGAACTCTTCAATCCAATCACACAATTGGTCTGATAGTCCACATGCTCTTACTTTGTTCATTAAACGACTGTGGGGAACTGTATCGAACGCCTTGCGGAAGTCAAGAAACACGGCATCTACCTGGAAACCCGTGCCTATGGCCCTCTGTGTCTCGTGGACGACAGCGCGAGCTGGGTTTCACACGATCGTCTTTTTCGAAACCCATGGTGATTCCTACAGAGTAGATTTCTAGTCTCCAGAAAAGTCATTACACTCGAACATAATACGTGTTCCAAAATTCTACAACTGATCGACGTTAGAGATATAGGTCTATAGTTCTGCACATCTGTTCGACGTCACTTCTTGAAAACGGGAATGACCTGTGCCCTTTTCCAATCTTTTGGAACGCTACGCTCTTCTAGAGACCTACGGTACACCGCTGCAAGAAGGGGGGCATGTTCCTTCGCGAACTCTGTGTAAAATCGAACTGGATATCCCATCAGATCCAGCGGCCTTTCCTCTTTTGAGCGATTTTAATTGTTTCTCTATCCCTCTGTCGTCTATTTCGATATCTACCATTTTTTCATCTGTGCGACAACTAGAGAAGGGACTTCAGTGCAGTCTTCCTCTGTGAAATAGCTTTGGAAAAAGACATTTGCTATTTCTGCCTTTAGTCTGTCATCCTCTGTTTCAGTACCATTTTGGTCACAGAGTGTGTGGACATTTTGTTTTGATCCACCCACCGATTTGACATAAGACCAAAATTTCTTAGGATTTTCTGCCAAGACAGTACATAGAACTTTACTTTCGAATTCATTGAATGCCTCTCGCAAAGCCCTCCTCATACTACATTTCGCTTCGAGTAATTTTTGTTTGTCTGCAAGGCTTTCGCTATATTTATGTTTGCTGTGAAGTTCCCTTTGTTTCCGCAGCCGTTTTCTAACTCGGTTGTTGTACCACGGTGGCTCTTTTCCATCTCTTACGATCTTGCTTGGCACATACTCATCTAATGCGTATTGTACGATGGTATTGAACTTTTTCCACTGATCCTGAACACTATCTGTACTTGAGACAAAACTTTTGTGTTGAGCCGTCAAGTACTCTGAAATCTGCTTGTTGTCACTTTTGCTAAACAGAAAAATCTTCCTACCTTTTTTAATATTTCTATTTACGGCTGAAATCATCGATGCATTAGCCGCTTTATGATCGCTGATTCCCTGTTCTGCGTTAACTGTTTCAAATAGTTCGGGTCTGTTTGTCACCAGAAGGTCTAAATGTTATAGCCACGAGTCGGTTCTCTGTTTAACTGCTCAAGGTAGTTTTCAGATAATGCACTTAAAAAAATTTCATTGGATTCTTTGTCCATGCCATCCGTTATAAACTTTTGAGTCTCCTAGTCTATATCCGGCAAATTAAAATCTCCACCCAGAACTATAACATGGTGGGGAAATTTACTCGAAGTATTTTCCAAATTTTCCTTCAGGTGCTCTGCCACAACAGGTGCTGAGCCAGGGGGCCTATAGAGACATCCAATTACCACGTTTGAGCCTGCTTTAATCGTGACCTTCACCCAAATAATTTCTCATTTCGGGTCTCCGTCAGTTTCCTTCGATACTATTGCACTTTTTATAGCTATAAACACGCCTCCCCCTCGATTGTCCACCCTGTCTCTGCGGTATACATTCCAATCTGAGTTTAGAATTTCATTACTGTTTACATCTGGTTTCAGCCAACCTTCTGTCCCAAGTGCTACGTGGGCATTGTGACCGTTTATTAATGAGAGCAGTTCTGAGACCTTTCTATAGACGCTCCTGCAGTTTACTATTACCACATTAATATTGTTATTCCCTATTGCGTTTTGTCTACTACTACCTTGCCGCGTCTCAGGAGGCGTCTTGTCGGGCCAAGGGAGGGAATTTTATAACCTAAAAAGCTCACATGTGCACTCCACACATACTTCACTACCCTTGTAGCCGCTTCCTGCGTGTAGTGCACGCCTGACCTATTGAGGGGGACCCTACATTTCTCCGCCCGATAGCGGAGGTCAAGAAATTTGTACCCCAGATCTCCGGAGAATCGTCTGAGCCTCTGGTTCAAGCCGTCCACTCGGCTCCAAACCAGAGGACCGCGATCGGTTCTGAGAACGACACTACAAATAGTTAGCTCAGATTCCACCCCGCGAGCGAGGCTTTCCGCCTTCACCAACTCCGCCAACCGCCTGTATGAACTGATGATGACCTCTGAACCCAGACGGCAGGAGTCATTGGTGCCGACATGAGCAACAATTTGCAGTCGGGTGCACCCAGTGCTCTCTATCGCCGCCGGAAGGGCCTCCTCGACATCTCGGATGAGACCCCCCGGCAAGCAGACAGAGTGAACACTGGCCTGCTTCCCCGACCTTTCCGCTATTTCCCTAAGAGGCTCCATCACCCGCCTAACGTTGGAGCTCCCAATCACTAATAAACCCCTCCCCCCGTGTGCCTGCTCAGACCTTGCTGAAGGAGCGGCCACCTGTCCACTTACAGGCAGAGCGGGTGATGCCACACGGCCAGCCTCCACATTGACCCTCCGCCTCGTGCGCCACGAACGCCGCTGAACCCGCCACTGCCCTTGGGGGAGGGTGGTCCAACTGCGCCCAGTACCCGCGAAGATGCCTCGGCAGCAGGGACTATGGGTGAAGCATGAAACACCTGGGGTGCACCATGCGACGCACCAGACTCCCCACTGCCGCTACACTCCGAGGCAGCAGACTGAAGATGGCTGACCGCGGCCATCAACACGTTCAGCTGTTCGCGAACAGTGGCGAGCTCCTCCTGCGTCCGTACACACCAGTCACACATCCTATCCATCCTAAGAAATCAATTTACTGTAGAGAGTTAATCAACTTTTAACTAGACTGCTAATTCACTATAGGCGGTTGATTGTTGACTAAACTGTGGTTACTAGACACTTCTTGTTGAAAATAATGAAAATAGTACTAACTGTCTCTGGACTGTAATCAAAACAAACACGAAATCTATGGAACACTATTACTAGCACTCGAAAATTAAAGCTTCCTAAAAGCAAAAACACACGGAAGAAGAAGTGACAAGTAAGAAAAATACAGTTAATACTTAAATTAACGTAGCTCGCTGCACAGAAGACGTGACGCAGTCGGCAGTTACGACGACACTTGCTAAGGAACAACTGGCAGCTGCTACGGAACAACAGACAGTTGCTGTAGGAACACCAAGACAATGATAGTACATCGAAATGTAGAGGTCGGGTCGTGTTAACTGCGGCGAAGCCTGCGCACGACCGCTCTGTATGCGTTCAACAATTCACGCAGTACGGCGTTTGACGAAGGTTGTTGTGGAATAGATTAGTGTGTCATTTCGTGTGGAACGGGAACATTTCTAAAACACATCCTTCGAGTGTTTGCCCTAGCAGACGAGCAATTGGACGCATCGAAGCCGGTCACTACTGTGACTACAATAACGGATAAGTCCAATAGTGGCACCTCGCGATCAACAATGGATGACAGAAAAAAAATATCGTTATTTAAAATTGTACTAAAACCGTATTGTTTCATGTAAACTGGAGGTTATCAGTCTTCTGACTAGTTTGACGCGGCCGACCACGAATTCCTCTGCTGTGCCAACCTCTACATCTCATTGTGGCACTTGCAACCTACATCTTCAATTATTCGCTGGATATATTCCAATCTTCGTTTCCGTCTACAGTTCTTACCCTCTCCAGCTCTCTCTTGTACCATGGAAGTAGTTCCGCAATGTCTTAACAGATGTCCTACCGTTCTATCACTTTTTGTCAGTGTTTTGAATATAATCTTTTCCTCGCCGATTTTCCGGAAAACCTCCCCTCTCCTTATCTTATCAGTCCACCTAATTTTCAACATTTTTCTGTAGTACCACATCTCAAATGCTTCGATTCTCTTCTGATCCGGTTTTCCCACAGTATATGTTTCACTACCATAGAATGTACTCCAAAAGTACGTTCTCACGAATTTCTTCCTCATATTAAGGCCTGTGTTTGATACTTGTAGACTTCTCTTGGCCAGGAAAGCCTCTTCTGCTAGTGCTTGTCTGTTTCTTAAGTTCTCCTTGCTCCGTCCGTCACAGCTCATTTTGCTGCCTAGGTAGCACAATTCCTTAACTAAATTTTCTTCGTGATCACCAATCCAGATATCAAGTTTCTTGCTGATTTCATTTCTGCTACTTCCCACTACTCCCACCTTTCTTCGATGAACTCTCAATTCATATTCTGCACTCATTACACTGCTCATTCCACTCAGCAAATTATGTAATTATTCACTTTCACAGAGGACAGCAATGCCATCAGCGAATTTTATAATTGATATCCTTTCACCCTGAATTTTAATTCGGCACTTGAACCTTTGTTTAACTTCCGTTGTTGCTTCTTCAATGTATAGATTGAACAGTGTACTTGACGCTGCCTTGAGAGAGGATTGTGACAATATCCACCGACGACTCCTCAGAAGCATAAATAACCACTGTAAAATGTGCGTTACTGCCCGAGGATTGCATATTCCTAAGTGAGAGTCAGATATCGACCTTCATGTTGGGAGTCTGACTTTTATCAAACCTGAACATTACTTTGTTATTCTACTTTCCCACGTGGTGAAACCTGTACCATTTTTCGTTACAAATATTCCACTCCATCCCTCTTACGGATGTAATGAGTTTCATGTCATCCATCATTGCCTGTGATTCTTCCGGTCCAATAATGTCTCTCTTCCTCAGCAGTTGTCGAACTGTGTAGTTAGTTCATACACTCGAAACAGAGTGTTTGATTATACAGATGCAAACGAGAGAGGAGAGAAGAGGACAATGAAAGAAGAAAATAATCATAATGAACGTAGATCTGAAAATCAATGGTTTTCCATATACAATGTATGCACAAGAGCAGTCGGGTCAGTGATACAACACTGTTAATAAATAGTGTTTGCATGATGTGTATATGGTATGTATATGACGGTATACCGGCACGCTATAAATGACTACATAGCACTAATCTTCGATAACAAGTGTATGGGTGATGGCTGGCCAGTGTCTCCCATGTCCCTCCACTTGATTATAGTGGATTTATCTTGCGTGTGGATATTTAAAAGCTTTGATACGTTCCACCCCATCAGGTGGATGGTTGCCAATACATTCAGAACACGTGGAAGTTTATGAACATTCACGTGCATCGATTAGGAGACGCATTGAAGCCTGCCGTCATGTGGATAGTGACCATCTGAAACACTTGTTGCAATGTGTTTGGCAGCTGCATATCTACAGTTTCAATACTCGGGGAGTGTGTTATAAGGATTTCATGAACTCAGTCCCAATACTTCGTACTGTGCAAAACCACTGGTTTCCGCATCTATGTTGCTTAGGATTATATGCTTGTTTATTGTCCTCTACTTGCCCGTTTCGTTTTTTCCTGTAAAAGTCAAACACTTTGCATAAATAGTCATTTAAGCAATATATAAACATACACGTAAATTTTGCCAAACATTTACAACTTTTTCTATGAATATCAATTATATCTGTACTGTAGCCTCGTGATTCCTTGTTAACTTTTGCCATTCATCATCAAATTGCGAAGTACCAAAATGTTTACCGTATTGTGTATTTATCACTTACCTTTATTTGATTTAAATATATTTAAGTGCTACTTTGTATAGCAAATATACATAAAATGAGATTTCTACCACTAAAAGCTTAGTTGTTCAAGATATTTGAGGAAGTATATTAGTAAATTACTTAGGTTTACAAAATCTATCCTTGATTCAAGGTGGTAAGTATGAAACGTCCCCTTAGAAAAATTATGAATGACTGTGCTGGTAAACTTCTACGTTATTTGATTTTCAAACAGCTGAGCAAAACTCAAACAGTTTTCTCTTTACTTATTCTGATCGTCACTAAACTGACACACAATATTTTTAGCGCAACGAAATCTGACTTTCAATAATCCCTACAAAATAATGACCCTGACTAAGAATAACCCGTAGTTTTCAGGAATCACTTACCTCACAAAAATCTTCGTTACTAGAACTACTGCAATACAGCGAGTGCCAATACTGCCAGCTAAATAAAAGATTCTAACAACTGAAAGAACTAGCTACTGATAGGCATAGTTAGCAAATGAAAGATTTTGATAGAGAACAGACAATGTTTTTACTTTAATAATGTTCAAAAGTCATCATATATATCTATCAATTCATGACAACCATTTTTACAAATTTCCTTTTTCTGACGGACACGCGTCCAGATCGTCCGCTTATAGTAACCTCTCAAAACTCTGGCATCTCTCTCTCCACATTCACCACTGCTGGCGGCTCACCTCCAACTGCACAACGCTACGCGCTATTCACATCCAACTGCCCAACACTACAATAGCGAATATTCCAACAATGCCAACCAGCCACAGACTGCACACAGCACAATCAGTGATTATCATACAGAGCGCTACGTGACGTTACCAACATAAAAACCTAAGCTGCCTACTTACAAGTAGTTTTATAAAAGAAACTTCACGCCTGTTATATTTTTTTTTCAAATCTGATCCTGCATATACCTTACAACTACATTTTTTTAAAAATCCTTTTTAAATTTTGACAAGTTATCCCGAATACACTATTTTTGATTGGTGTCGTCTCAGTACATCACCACTACCTCATAGTATTTATTAATGTAAATGTATTTCAAGAATACTTGAAGTTTGTTGTTCCTTTGTTGTTGCGCCCTTTGCTTTCTTCTTCAAACAGATGCGTTACAAAACGTTCTTCCACTTTAAGTCTTTATCCAGTACCTAGTCGATTTTTGACATTAGTTTGATGTATGTGCATATTTTTTTCTTTCCTTTTCTTACAAGAAGCTGTCACTTTTTAAAGATCTGTTACCATTTTTACTAAATTCAGTTTATGTTAAGTAAAAGTTTGACAATTTTCTAAGGAACAGATGGAAATTATACAATTAATGCAAATAAAATATTATTAATAATAGTTATCCTTGTCACTGCTTATCACACTACTTTTCATTGCACTGTTGTCATCCACTCACTCTATTCTGGGTGCTTCGATCCTCCAGTCTACAATATTTCTAGTACATTTGTATTATTACGCTAGGATTATTATGAGAAACATTTGTAACCTTGAACCGTTGTATACCGATCTGAATTTTGAAGTCTCGTTATTCATTTTCGTAAATTTTTTCCGAGTTGTCGTGAGAAAAATATCACCAGTTTTGAATTTAAGTAATATCTGTAATGCAGTAACCCAGTATCAAAAGCCACAATTTTCACGTTATCCAGGTCTTGCCACAAGTTGACGCGCTGCTAACATAGTTGTCTGTTACTCGGTAGTGTCTCGTCAAACACTAGTGCTGTTCCAGTCTTTCGAGTCGTTACCCTTCGAACATCTGTTACACACAAATGCAGAGATTTACGGACAAATGACCTTGATGAGTGGAAGAACAGACTCTGCTCTGTATTTTAAAACAATTCGTTCGATTTCATCCGTTCGAGCTGGGATACTTACCTTGCCAATGTGACGGTAAGGCCAATAGGAAAACATGATACAAACACTTGCATCATCACAGTTCGTTATCGGAGACAGACCGTATGAGTTATTAACTTGGATATTTTCATTTATACACTAGTCGTGCAATAGCGAGCACTGCACTGATACTATCATCACATCACATTCTATGATTCCACTGTTCAGCAGCCCAGGTTTCACTGTTGAAACAACTAATAGGCAGTGGCTATGCTAGTCTTCCCCTTAAAATTCTCCCACGCGTGTACCTATCTCAGAACATTTGAAAGAGTTCGTCTATCTGTGTATGTGTGTAATTAGTTGTTGTATCACCTACTGCCAGAAAACTGCTGTAGACAATGATAACGGTAAATGTAAACGTCGTATGATATTGTTAGCTGGGATATTCCAGCAGCTGGGTTCAGCTGCTTCTCAGAAATGGTGTTCTTCTTCCGCGTACTTTGCCCCTTTCCTCGCGGGTATGTGAGAGGGGTGTCGTATGTGCATTTCTAGAGTGAAGGTGAGGTAATGGGTGCCTATATATTGTAGTGTTATGTTTAAACTGTATCTTGTTGATGAGAGAAGGGAGGGGATGAGTCTCAGCGCCAGAATCTCGAATTGTCCCAAGGGGTCCGTCGAACACAGCTTCCGCATGCAGCGGACGAATCATCATGAACAGTGTCACGTGCCTTCACTTCATGAGGCACTGCAGGGAGGTATGGACAGTTCAGAAATTTGTACAGAGACTGGTGATAAGGAACGTTAGGCCACCACCTCTTCTCTTCTTGTCTGCCAAATACTGGCAGTGAAGATTTCATCCACCACCATGACTCGAACTGGCTTACAGTCGAGTCGAGCTCCACGACATAGGCGTGCCTTTGTGACCTCGGCTACAGCTGCAGGCATTCTGACGGTTTCTACAAATAACAGAAACTTCCCAAAGAACTACAGTAAACCAAGAGTACATAAAAAATTCTCAATGCAAGATGACTAATGTTACTGCAATAGCTCTGCACAGAGATAGTTTTCTAGTAAATTCAAAAGAATCCTTGAAAGTCTCATTTCACTGCTAGGCTATGTAAGATATGTCTTTGTTATTAATTAGTCAAGCCTTACTGCCGAAAATCAGGACTGGCAGTGCCATGGTTCTGGAGAATTTTATGTGTGTATCTGTTGTGTACATAGTTCCCAATAGAGCGCGCCCCGCTAAGCACAATAGCGCAGGCGCAGCGCTCGTCCGTCTCCGCACTACGAGATGGCGCAATCTTAGAGACGGACCAAATTCTGCTTCCGCCGATCCGCGTATTAATATGTAACGCAGCCAATGAGATTGCTGCTAACGTAGAACCTTTTCTCCTCGCGGATCACACTCGCGCAGTGAGTATTATAACAAGTGTACAGACCTCCGACTAGTCAGTCTGCATTAGTCTGTTCCAGTCTGCATTACTCTGTACCAGTTTATAGTCAAGTTTCAGTCTGCGCCTAATAAGATTATCATATTCCTGTACATAGCCATGAAGATAAATGAATAGACACTTTGTCAAGTATCAGAGATATGTGAGAATAAGATTAAAGTACCAAGACCAAAGGAACTTCAGATTGTCAATTGTAAACAGCATCCAGAATCAAGTTAAGTAATTTCTATGATTTTTATTATTTTAATAAATGTGTGTGAAAGTTAATCAAGTTCTGTTTAAAGTTGGTCACCGTCAATCTGCTACTCTAAGCGTGCAAGTGGCATTTCTATCGTCTGACCTAACGGCAGAAGATCAACACGCCACGATAAGACCACGAGACATATTGCTGACACTCGCCTACTTCGTTAGAGCGACAAGTCAAATAATCTGATGGTGTGTGTACCGAAGGTCTTACAGTACGTACACCACAGTATCTTTTCTACTTTACTCTTTGGTGAATTTCCTGTTGCGTCATACGGTGATGGGAAGTGTGCGCGTCATTAATTATATCGTGACCTTTGTTGAAACTGTTGTCGCAACGCAAATAATTATATCTCATAGTTACATCCGCTGTTTTTCTCTGTTAGTTTATTTTCAAGCTGGACAAAATCATCATATAAAATCCAGAGGCACTGCGAATATATTGTGTTTCCTCCAGTAAATAAATAAATGTTGCAAGCACTTTGCCAATAGATATTCTGAGAATGAAGGTATACTCGTACAGTCAATGTTGTCGAATACCATTGAAACATCATTTCCCATCTGTACTACAATGGAGTGACACGATGAAATGGAAGCACGTCAAACTTCTTCGGAGGCGAAGAAAACGAACAAAGTTTGTACATCCTTAGCCATCTCGTTCGCGCATATTTACTGCTCTCACAACCAGTCTCTCACCAACTCATTTTGAAATGGAACATGCGAAGGTTACTAAAATCACAGACGTAACGTAACTTATGCAGATTTGCCCTATCCTTCATCTGAAACTGAGCTAAGGCCGAAAGTCAAAGACAGAAGCTGTAAATATACGCGGCTGCGGTGGCAGAAGCTGTCCTTGTTTCCTTCTCGGATCTGTTACGGCTGCAGTACTCAACATAAACACACTTTCAACTATAGATAGCATGCATATACTTGTCCCATTCGTGTCCACAGACTCTCACTACATATTATTTTCACAGAATCTGTTTAGGAAATGGCAGTCAAACAAGAGTGACTAATACAAAATTAATTTGCACGCGATGAAACTACACGACAACCCTATGAAAACTATAAACTGCCCAAACAGCATGCATCAGTAGGATGATGCCATAGAGTAATGAGCAGTATTATCTTCATAGCCTGGTATATGTGAGACTTGTACGCTCTCACCCACAGGTACACTGTAGGTGAATGGGTGGTCTTTCCATCAACTTTCAAAGTTTTAACGAGTTTGAACTCGGTGACAAATTGTGGTGTCACCGCCAGACACCACACTTGCTAGGTGGTAGCCTTTAAATCGGCCGCGGTCCGTTAGTATACGTCGGACCCACGTGTCGCCACTATCAGTGATTGCAGACCGAGCGCCGCCACACGGCAGGTCTAGAGAGTTTCTAGCACTCGCCCGAGTTGTACAACCAACTTTGCTAGCGATGGTTCACTGACAAAATACGCTCTCATTTGCCGAGACGATAGTTAGCATAGCTTTCAGCTACGTCATTTGCTACGACCTAGCAAGGCGCCCTTACCAGTTACTAATGATACTGTGAATAATGTACAGTCAAGAGCGACGCTCATCATTAATGGATTAAAGTTAAGTACTCCACCAGCTACATCCGTTTTTTCTAAAGTCTAATTTCCCTGTCCTGTTCCAGACCTCACGCCAGCCTGCGTGAGCTAAAGCGCGTGTCTTTCGGCCTCCTCTAGTATCCCGGTGTTGGCTCTCCTGCCAACCCACAACACAAATAGTTTTATAGAAAGTATAGTATTCACTACCTGTCTCTTTCTATGGACCACAAAGGCGTTGCTGCCTATGGATGACGGGGTCTCGGGTTCGATTCCAGGCCGGGTCGGGGATTTTCTCTGGCTGGGGACTGGGCGTTTGTGTTGTCCTCATCATTTCATCATCATCATCATTTGTGGCGGTGGCCAGAGTGTATTGTGAAAAAATTGGGGTATGTAATAATTGGGACTTTGTACGGTCGCTGATGATCATGCAGTTGAGCGCTCCACAAACCAAACATCTTCATCATCATCATCGCTGAGAGCATCGCATATCAGAGTTACACCGATCAGCCATAAAATAATGAGCACCGACCTACTAATAATATAAACCCTTCCTGGCGACAGCGGCGTCACCTGGCGAGAAATGACTGCTAGTCACACACACGCACTGGTTATATACCATAGTATCAGTGAGAGTGCTGTCCGTGTGTAGAATGAGGAAGGCGCGCTATCTACCTGAGGGCAGATTGTCATGGCCCGTAGGCTCGGCACGAGGGTTTCGGAAACTACACGACTTTCCGTGTGTTCCAGGAGGTCTGTGGTAGCGAAACTAAGCTTAAACCACATCCAGACGTCATGGGGTTGGGCGGTCACCTCTCATTACAGACGTCGTACGCCGTAGACTGGCAAACTGGTAAAACAGGACAGGCGGTGAACTGTGGCGGAACTAGCATCAGATTGTGGTGCTGGGCAAATACAAGTGTGCCGAAACACACAGTGCACCAAACACTCCTAGCGATGAGCCTCCGCAGCCGACGACCCATGAAAGTATCAGCGTTAACATCACGACTGAAATGGGCAGGTGACCATCGGCACTGGTCGTTGGCGTAGTAGCAGAAAGTGACGTGGTCTGATGAATCCCGATACTTTCTTCGCCGCCATGCCGATGGGAGGGTGCGAAGCCCTTGTCTTCCGGGCACCTTCCTTCACACCTGTACTACAGGACGGAAACAAGCTGGCGTCGGCTCCATTGTGCTCCGGGGAACATTCACATGGGCATCTAAGGGCCCAGTGGAGCTCCTGCAAGGCTCCACGACGACTGAAGAGAATAGCACAATGCACTGGTTACAGACGACCTACGCCCCCTCTTGACGATCATCTTCCCCGAAGGCACCATTACGACCCAAGAGTATCGTGCACTGGTTGCAGGCCACGTGTGTGTAGATGTGGTTCCACCTCCCTTCAGCGACCTACCAAGGCCTCACTGCTTCCACGTCGTGACGCGTCTCCGCTGTTATCCTTGCCCAAAGGTGGACATACCGGCTATTAGGCAGATAGACATAAGGTTCTGGCTGATCAGTGGTATGTTGCTGCCAGCGTAGATAATCGTTGATTACTTTTTTAGTGCTATACCAAAGTGAGGCATACACTTTGCACGTTTGAAATTTCTTCAAAATAAATTTTTTGTGCCGAAATGGAAGTAGAACCTGACCCGTTATCTTTCGTGGAAAAAGAACTGACTGAGCTATTCATGCACAGTTCGCGAGCCGATCTCAGACGTTCTCGTGAACACATTGCTAGATGTCAGGATTCGCATAGAAAGTTACTTCCAGACTGCTTCTTTTGCGTTGCAGCAGAGTGTATCCTGCTGTGAAACTTCCTCGCAAATAAAAAGTGTATGACGGACTGGGACTAAGAAACGAGTGAAAGGGCGTAGGAATCGTGTTCCAATACGAAGGAAACGTTCTAATGTGTGGGTCCAGCTCTTAGTTATGCTTTATTATGTGTTCTCTATCTTTCTTACGAGAAGTACCTTTTTCAGTTGTTATTCTTCCTTATATTTGAAACGCACTATAAAAACGTACGAGACAACCAAGAACATCTAGGAATTAGAAACAGTTCGTTCTAGACTCCCACCGAAACAGATTGGTACAGAAATATCGCTGGTTTGATGGCTTCAGATAAACGACGAGATATGTTTTTTGGTAGCTGTGTAGTTGTATTAAATTGTATGTTTTACCATTTGATATATTCAGTATAAATTTCATGCTGTTTGGATGAGAACTTCATCCTGACTGATTATTTCCTGCGGCAGTGTAGTATTTTTCAGAAACTTCGCCCTTCTGGATATGGAGGTCTAGCTTAAAGTCCAGAAAGATATCTTTAATGTCCCTCGCGGAGGCGGCCTTCGGACACAGGTTACAAATCCTGGGAAGTTGTGTGTGTGTAGCCTTGGATGAACAGGGCACACAAACGCAGATTGTCATCAGGGTCGACATAAATCTGCGTGTCCTCCACTACGTAGAAGAATTTTCGCTCATGTTGTGAGAAGGGATTCTTTACCATCTTTTCGCTTTCCGGTTACTAACGTGACAGCTATCCAGAACTAGCGTTTCACAATCTACGTTCAGTACAAAAGGTATAAAAGTTATACCAGTAGCTGAAGTCTCAGCTGGGTAGAAATTTCAGATATTGATTCTGTGCACCGTGCTGCAAAATGTCGCGTATATTAATAATTTCCATGTCTGATAGCCCTCCTGTGCCAGATTCCCTTTTTTGACTTTCAGCACAATGCTGTAGTGGTCTCGCCTGTGTAATGTGCCATGCTCTTCTTCCTCCAGACGTCATTCCTGCCTTCTGTATAGCAAGTGCCACCACTAAGCGTCAATTTCACAGTCAGGTTCATATCATCTTCTCTACCTTTCCAGTAAACGGCGTTTTGGTTTAGGGAAAGATGAGGTATATGAAGAACCCCATATGCTCTTCTCCTCAAGGTGTGTCTAAAATTGTGTGAATTGTCTCACAAAATAAAGGAAACAACAGTTGCCAACAAAATATCTTTAACAGTCTTCAAAGTAATCACCACGAGCTACAACACTCGTCTGACAGGTTGTGAAGCTGTTGGAAACTGTCAGCAAACGTTTCCTGTGAAAAGGCTCGAAGCACCGTGGTCACATGTTGTTGGGTACCCGTATCATTGCAGGAGATATAATGTATACCTGCACCAAAATGCTCCAAACACCAAGTGACAGTCAATGGCATGGTATCTGTCGTCTTCCCGCCTCCTTCCGTCTAGAAAATCTTATGGGAAAATGCTGTCGAAAGAGGCGATCAACATTGTCTTAATCTTGGATTTTGTGAGCCGTCTTTTTGTGGGAGGAGGAGAGTCGATGAACACAATGCCGCAGATTATCGTTTTGTCTTCAGATCGTACTGGTAGCTCTAGGCCTCAACACCTGTAATGATTTACGATCGGTGTCAGAAATGTGTTATAGCTAATGGTGATTGCTTTGAAGACCAGAAACGATATTTTGTTAGTAACGTTTGTTCCCTCTATTTGCCACGCGCGCCTCATAGATACACTGCGCAACACAGTAATTGTCTCCCAATGTGATGCAGAAGTTTGAAATTTCGCTCGTAGGCGTATACAGTTTTAATCTGTAATGGTGCAGAAGATTGGCTCCTTGTGACGTCGCCCTCAGGCTCGGCTACCCTCCTAGCAGCTAGGTGTTGATATTTGAAGGAAAAAAAGTGTTCCGGCGTAACGACAGGCGGCGGCACGAAGATGAAGAACGCAAGAGCGGAGAAGGCTGTGAGACGACGTCAGCCATTAGTTTGCTGATTAGGATCGCACCACGGCAGGAGCGACCTCCACCTGAAAAAAATATAAGCGCTGCTGCTCTTGCCAGCCCCAGGAGAGGGGGGGGCAGTAGAAGACGGACACCAGTAGAGCTGTTACTTGTGATCCATATCCATTACTTGCATGGACATTCTATGCAGCGAGTCATTGATTATTTGCATGTCTCCAATACCTTGCGACACGACACTGTGAATGAAATTTAAGTATTGTTAATCTACTTTATTGTAATAAAAAAAGTTGACGTGATTTGCTTGAAGTGTTGTATAGCTATAAGAGAAAGCCGCATCCCTTAGGCACACTACATGAGACGAGTGGGCAGGTCATCACAAAACGGGCCACAGCTCAGTTCACGTGAGCTATAAGATGGGTTAATGAGGTCATATTGCCACAAAATTTCACTACAATTCCGCACAACGCCATCGTTGACGTGTCACACGATGGGAACTTCGTCACACTGCCTGTTAAAAATACTTCACCTCTTCTACATCGACGTCTGTTTCTGTACTCTGCAAACCACCGTGAGGTGCATGGCAGAGGGTGTGTCCTATTGCACCAATTATTATGGTTTCTTCCCATCCCATCCACGTCTGTCTTCAAGAGTCTTCCAGTTCATTTCGTTCAGTATCTCTGTGACACTCTCCCATGGATCAAACCTGTGACCGTTCGTGATGCCCTTCTCTGTATACATACAGTGTCCACTGTTTGACAATTTGGTATGGGTCACACACACTTGAGCAATATTCTAGAACCGGTCGCACGAGTGATTTGTAAGCAATTCCCCAGTATTCTACCAACAAAACCGAAGTCTGCTATCTGCTTTACCCAAGACAGCCTATGTGATCATTCCATTTCATATTCCTACAAAGTATAACACCCAGGTATTTGCACGAGTTGGCCGATTCCAAGAGTGACGCATGATATAATCATAGGGTACTATGTTTATTCATTTTGTGAAGTGCACAATTTTACATTTCTGAACATTTAAAGCAAGTTACCAATCTTCGCATCACTTTGAAATCTTATCGCGATATCTGATTAAATATTTGTGCAGCTTCTTTCAGAGAGTGCTTTAATACTGCATCATCTGGAAAAAATCTGAGGTAACTATTAATATTGTCTGCAAGGTCATTTATATACAACATGAACAGCAAGGTTCCCAGCACTCTTTCCCGGGCCACACCGGAAGTTACTTCAACGTCTGACGATGACTGTTGTGGGGTTGTGATCCCCTGAGGGCTACGGTCAGGATGAAGCCTCTCCATCGTTTCTAGGTCCCCGGTTCAATACACAATACACAACTACTACAACCTATATCCTAAATCTGCTTAGTGTATTCACCTCTTGGTCTCCCTCTGTAATTTTTATCCCCAACTTTTCCCTCCAATACTAAGCCGGTGATCCGTTGATGCCTCGGAACGTGCCCCGCCAACCGAGCCGTTCTTCTAGTCATGTCTATTTATCATTCATGTTTCACTTCCATACATGGCTACACCCCATACAAATTGTTACAGAAAAGAGTTCCTGGCACTTATATCTATACCAGATGCTAAAAAATTTCTCTACTTCAGAAACGCTTTCCTTGCCATAGCCAGTCTACAATTTATATCCTCTCTACTTCGATCATCATCAGTTATTTTGCTCCCCAAATAGCAAAAGTCATCTACTGCGTTAGGAGTCTCATTTCCTAATCTAATTCCTTCATCATCGCCTGATTTAATTCGACTGTATTCCATTGTCCTCGTTTTGCTTTTGTTGATGTTCATCTTATATCCTCCTTCCAAGACACTGTCCATTTCGTTCAATTGGTCCTCCAGGTCCTTTGCTATCTCTGACAGAATAACAATGTCGTCGGTAAATCTCGAAGTTTTTATTTGATCTCCATGGATTTTAATTCCTGGTCCAAATTTTTCTTTGTTTTCTTTATTGCATGCTCAACGCACACATCGAATAAACACGCGGGATGCGTTACAACTCTGTCTCACTCCCTTCTAAACCGCTTCTTCCCTTTCGTGCTCATCGATTCTGATAACTTCCATCAGTTTTCTGTACAAATTGCAAATAGCTTTTCGCTTCCTGTATTATACCCCTGTCACCTTCAGAATTAGAAAGAAGATATTCTAGGTAACAATGTGAAAAGCTTTCTCTAAGTCAAAAAATACTAGAAATGAAGGTTTGCCTTTTCTTAACCTATCTTCTAAGATAAGTCGTAGCGTCAGTATTTCCTCACGTGTTCCAATATTTCTACGGAATCCAAACTGATCTTTCCCGAGGTTGGCTTCTACCAGTTTTTCCATTAGTCTGTAAAGAATTCGCGTTAGTATTTTGCAATTGCGACTAATTAAACACCTGTCAATACCTGCTTTCCTTGGGATCGGAATTATTATATTCTTCTTGAAGTCTGAGGGTATTTCTGCTGTGTTATACATCTCTCTCGCCAGATGAAAGAGTTTTGGCATGGCTGGCTCCCCCGAGGCTGTCAGTAGTTCTAATGGAATGTTGTCTACACCCAGGGCCTTGTTTCGACTTAGGTCTTTCAGTCCTCTGTCAAATTCTTCACGCAGTATCATATGCTCCTTTTCATCTTCATCTACACTCCTGGAAATGGAAAAAAGAACACATTGACACCGGTGTGTCAGACCCACCATACTTGCTCCGGACACTGCGAGAGGGCTGTACAAGCAATGATCACACGCACGGCACAGCGGACACACCAGGAACCGCGGTGTTGGCCGTCGAATGGCGCTAGCTGCGCAGCATTTGTGCACCGCCGCCGTCAGTGTCAGCCACTTTGCCGTGGCATACGGAGCTCCATCGCAGTCCTTAACACTGGTAGCATGCCGCGACAGCGTGGACGTGAACAGTATGTGCAGTTGACGGACTTTGAGCGAGGGCGTATAGTGGGCATGCGGGAGGCCGGGTGGACGTACCGCCGAATTGCTCAACACGTGGGGCGTGAGATCTCCACAGTACATCGATGTTGTCGCCAGTGGTCGGCGGAAGGTGCACGTGCCCGTCGACCTGGGACCGGACCGCAGCGACGCACGGATGCACGCCAAGACCGTAGGATCCTACGCAGTGCCGTAGGGGACCGCACCGCCACTTCCCAGCAAATTAGGGACACTGTTGCTCCTGGGGTATCGGCGAGGACCATTCGCAACCGTCTCCATGAAGCTGGGCTACGGTCCTGCACACCGTTAGGCCGTCTTCCGCTCACGCCCCAACATCGTGCAGCCCGCCTCCAGTGGTGTCGCGACAGGCGTGAATGGAGGGACGAATGGAGACGTGTCGTCTTCAGCGATGAGAGTCGCTTCTGCCTTGGTGCCAATGATGGTCGTATGCGTGTTTGGCGCCGTGCAGGTGAGTGCCACAATCAGGACTGCATACGACCGAGGCACACAGGGCCAACACCCGGCATCATGGTGTGGGGAGCGATCTCCTACACTGGCCGTACACCACTGGTGATCGTCGAGGGGACACTGAATAGTGCACGGTACATCCAAACCGTCATCGAACCCATCGTTCAACCATTCCTAGACCGGCAAGGGAACTTGCTGTTCCAACAGGACAATGCACGTCCGCATGTATCCCGTGCCACCCAACGTGCTCTAAAAGGTGTAAGTCAACTACCCTGGCCAGCAAGATCTCCGGATCTGTCCCCCATTGAGCATGTTTGGGACTGGATGAAGCGTCGTCTCACGCGGTCTGCACGTCCAGCACGAACGCTGGTCCAACTGAGGCGCCAGGTGGAAATGGCATGGCAAGCCGTTCCACAGGACTACATCCAGCATCTCTACGATCGTCTCCATGGGAGAATAGCAGCCTGCATTGCTGCGAAAGGTGGATACACACTGTACTAGTGCCGACATTGTGCATGCTCTGTTGCCTGTGTATATGTGCCTGTGGTTCTGTCAGTGTGATCATGTGATGTATCTGACCCCAGGAATGTGTCAATAAAGTTTCCCCTTCCTGGGACAATGAATTCACGGTGTTCTTATTTCAATTTCCAGGAGTGTATGTTCTCTTCCATTTCCATAATAATGCCGTCAACTTACATCTGCCTTGTATAGACTCCTTCCACCTTTCGCTTTCCCTTCTTTCCTTAGGACTGATTTTCCATCTGAGTTCTTGACATTCATAAAGATGGTTCTCTTTTCTCCAAAGGCATTTTTAATTTTCTTGTTGGTAGTATCTATCTTACCCTAAATGATACATGCTTCGATATTGTTACATTTGTGTTCTGCCACCCCTGCTTAGCCATTTTGCACTTCCTGTCGACCTCATTTTTGAGAAATTTGTACTCGTTTTTGCCTGCTTCAGTTACTGCACTTTTATATTTTCTGCTTTTATCAATTAAATTCAATAGCTCTTCTGTTACCCAACGATTTCTACTAGCCCTCGTCTTTTTACCTACATCTTCTTCTGCTGCCTTCATTATTTCATCTCTCAATGCTTCCCATTCTTCGTCTACTGTATTTCTTTCCCCTGTTCTTGTCAATCTTTACCTAATGCTCTCTCTGAAACACTCTACAACCTCTGATTATTTCAATTTATTTAGATTCCATCTCCTGAAATTCCTGCGTTTTTGCAGTTTCTTCAGTTTTAATCTACAGTTCATAACCAAGTGATTGTGGTCATAGGCCACATCTGTCTTACAATTTAATATTTGGTTCCTAATCTCTGTCTTACCATTACGTAATCTATCTGAAACCTTCCAGTGTCTCCAGGCCTCTTCCACGTATACAGCCTTCTTTCATGATTCTTAAACCAAGTGTTAGCAATGATTAAGTTATGCTCTGTGCAAAATTCTACCAGGCGGCTTCCTCTTTCATTCCTTACCCGAGTCCATGTGCACCTACTACTTTTCCTTCTCTTCCTTTTCCTACTAAGGAATTCCAGTCCCCAAAGACTATTAAATTTTCGTCTCCCTTAACTATCTGAATAATTTCTTTTATCGCATCATACATCTCTTCTAGCTCTTCATCATCTGTGGAGCTCGTTGGCGTATAAACTTGTACTACTGTGGTAGGCGTGGGCTTGGTTTCTGTTTCGGCTACAACAATGCGTTCACTATGCTGGTCGTAGCATCTTATCCGCGTTCCAATTTCTTAATTGTTCATTAAACCTACCCTTACATTACGCTTACTTGATTTTGTATATATAACGCTGCATTCGCCTGACCAGAAGTCTTGTTCCTCCTGCCACCGAGCTTTACTAATTCCCTCTATATCTAACTTTATCCTATCCAGTTCCCTTTTTAAATTTTCTAACCTATCTTTCCGACTGAGGGCTCTGAGATTACATGCTCCGATCCGTAGAACGCCAGTTTTGTTTTTCCTGTTAATGACGTCCTCCTGAGTAGTAACCGGTCAGAGATCCAAATGGGGGGCTATTTTACCTTCGGAATATTTTACCCAAGAGGACGCCATCATCAGTTAACCATACAGTAAAGCTGCATGCCTTCGGGAAAAATTATGGCTTTAGTTTCCTCTTGCTTTCAGTTATTCGCAGTATCAGCACAAGAAGGCTGTTTTAATTGATGTTACAAGGCTAGATCAGTCAATCATCCAGACTGTTGCCCCTGCAACTACTGAAAAGGCCGCTTCCACTCTTCAGGAACCACATGTTTGTCTCCCTTCTCAAGAGGTACCCTCCGTCGATGTTACACGGTCGTTAGTATCGCTGAGGCACGCAGGCCTCCCACCATCGAAAGAGTCCATGGTTCATTGAGGCGGGGAGGGGGGGGGGGAATCTGGTTATAATTGAACTGTCGTTACTGGAGCCAATGTAGACGCAAAATTATATGCCATAAGGGTATCCTACGTCACTGGACGGTGGCTGCAGGATTTGCGTGTTTAGTAATCTCATCATGAATTGCCATTAAGCGCCGGTACTGGTTCGACGACTTAGGATTGCAACACAATCATCAGTGTGCATTATAGTTGCATAAAGTTATTTTATCAAAACAACAGCAATAGTGCTGCTGCTCTCTTCGAGTATCTATGCATTAAAGGAATACAGAGAGAGGACCTCTTTCCGGGGTTGAAGAACATGATTTGGAAGCTGACGGTCAATTGCGCAAGAAATTGTTGAAGAAATTACTATTGCCATGGCTGAGAATGCTGGAGGCAATGTGCGATCTTCAAGCAGTGTACGAGCTGTCGGCAACTGAACATTCCATTCCGTTGTTCCGTGCAGCAGGTGGGGTAATCTGCAGAGGGGTTCCACGCTGTCGTGGATGCAGATTTCCGTCACATTGTGCAACGTTTGTAATCTGGAACGTTAACAAAGCAAATTAACAAATATTACCCTCTCACACGGCAATTAAAATGTTTTTCTTTCAATCGTTTTCTTCGTTATTTCTCTTCTGCATTTCCTTATAAGTGTTTCCACATTGTTTCATTGTCGTGCGACTACTCGTTTCTTATGGGAGCCCTCTCAAAGAGCGAAATTTTAATTATAATCACCCAGCATGTCACGGAGTACCCTCGGCAACCACAGAAAATGCCCTGGCACTCAAACCCGGGACTTCCCCTTTCTGCAGGTGAGGTGCTTATCGACTGAAGTACCCAGGTTCGATTCACGATCCGCACCCACAGCTGCACTTTCGTCAGTACTTATCTCTCCTACTGTCAAATGGTTCAAATGGCTCTAAGCACTATGGGACTTAACATCTGTGGTCATCAGTCCCCTAGACTTAGAACTACTTAAACCTAAATAACCTAAGGACATCACACACATCCATGCCCGAGGCAGGATTCGAACCTGCGACCGCAGCAGTAGCGCGGTTCCGGACTGAAGCGCCTAGAACCACTCGGCAACAGCGGCCGGCTATCCCTACTGTCAACATCTTACAGAAATTCTGCATACCTTGTAAGCTTAGCTGGCGCGGAAGAAAGATATTGCTTACAAGGGAAACTCCCCATCGCCTCTCCCTCAGATTTAGAGGTGAGGGTGCCCAGTGGACAGCCCGTTCAAAACTGAACACGGATCAAGCGTGAAAACAGGGGGAAGGTCTACTGAACTATGCAAATAAAAGCAAAATAGAACGGTCCAAGCACAAGAAGTGCAACATTGAACAAACAGTAATGCGAACTGCGTCGTCGTTAAGTGATTACGATGCTAAACTGCCAACGGCAACCCGTGTTCCAACCTCTCTCGTGTAAATTTTTTTTCCGCTGTTCACTTTATTCAGATTTGTGTCTGTGTCGTGGTGTAATGTAGGGACCTATCAGGATAGTTGATTCTGCACTGCTACTCTATTGGCAGCCGAAAGGAAGTGGCTGTCGAATGGGAACCACAAACGTTTGATGACAAGGCGACAAGCAAATCGGATCCTCCACCGGAAAACAAGACTGGTGTGTCAAAATGGTTCAAATGGCTCTGAGCACTATGGGACTTAACATCTGTGGTCATCAGTCCTCTAGAACTTAGAACTACTTAAACCTAACTAACCTAAGGACATCACACACATTCATGCCCGAGGCAGGATTCGAACCTGCGACCGTAGCAGTCGCGCGGTTCCGGACTGAGCGCCTAGAACCGCTAGACCACCGCGGCCGGCACTGGTGTGTCATTCACGGTGTTAGTGCAGTGCATGTGTCACATGATAGGCATCTCTTACCGACGCAACTAATTTGTAGGACTCGTAAGAGAGTGAGATATGCCTCCTTGCCCGATATAAGTGTTTGTATGAATGTGAATGTGTTCACCCCCACGAAATTGATGAAAACAAAGTAGTTTTGCACATAAGCTGCAACAAATGAACGCAACAGTTTCACAAACACACAGCTTCTCTGTGCTCTGTCAGAACATATGTTTTTAACGCTTGTGAAGTTGCGTTCGGTATTCGAAGTCTTCACTCATGAATTCCTTTGTCGTACTATAGTTCACACTCATTTATTTGTTGTTCATTTCCGTGAGACATCGACGTGGTATCATGCCTCCTCTCACTATTCTTCATATTCGCTTGCGATGGTAACGTACTCTTGCCGCGTGACTCATATTCTACAAACATCAAAAGACGTTTTGCATCATCCCAGTTCCCAGAACTCCTGAAGACAGACGTCGACTGTGGATATTGTATCACAGACACAGTCCCTTTGACCATAGATGTCACTAAAGCCGCCCAAAGATGTAAACAACCATGCATGAGCAGCACATATTAAACAGAGGAGGTCCGACAGCCGATCAGTGCCAGTCATTCCACCAGGAAGGAGGTACACGGCTCGTGTTCTCTCCAGCGCATGCTTAGACGGTCACTACCGCGGTTCGATCGCGTCCCCATTGTTACTTTGTGCATGAAGGGCTCTCAACAAGGGAAGTGTCCAGGCGTCTCGGAGTGAACCAAAGCGATGTTGTTCGGACACGGAGGAGATACAGAGACACAGGAACTGTCAATAATATTCCTCGCTCAGGTTATCCAAGGGCTACTAATGAAGTGGATGACCGCTACCTGCGGATTATGGCTCGGAGGAACCTTGACAGTAACGCCACCATGTTGGGTTATGCTTTTCATGCAGCCACAGGACGTCGTGCTACGACTCAAACTGTGCGCAATAGGCTGCATGATGCGCAACTTCAGTCCCGACGTCCGTGGCGAGGTCCATCTTTGCAACCACGATACCATGCAGCGCGGTACAGATGGGCCCAACAACATGCCGAATGAACCGCTCAGGATTGGCATCATGTTCTCTTCACCGATGAGTGTCGCACATGTCTTCAGCCAGGCAATCGTCGGAGACGTGTTTGGAGGCAACCCGGTCAGGCTGAACGTCTTAGATACACTGTCCAGCGAGTGCAGCAAGGTGGAGGTTCCCTGATGTTTTGGAGTGGCATTATGTGCGGCCGACTTACGCCGCTGGTGGTCATGGAAGGCGCGGTAACGGCAGTACGATACGTGAATGCCATCCTCCGACCGATAGTGCAACCATATCGGCAGCATATTGGCGAGGCATTCGTCTTCATGGACGACAATTTGCGGCCCCATCGGGCACATCCTGTGCATGACTTCCTTCAGGATAACGACATTGCTCGACTAGAGTGTGCAGCATGTTCTCCAGACATGAACCCTATCGAATACGCTTGGGATGGATTGAAAACGGCTGTTTATTGACGACGTGACGCTCCAACCACTCTGAGGGATCTATGCCGAATCGCCGTTGAGGAGTTGGACAATCTGGACCAACAGTGCCTTGATGAACTTGTGGACAGTATGCCACGACGAATACAGGCATTAATCAATGCAAGAGGAAGTGCTACTGGGTATTAGAGGTGCCGGTGTTTACAGCAATCTGGACCACTACCACTGAAGATCTCGCTGTATGGTGGTACAAAATGCAATGTATGGTTTCCATGAGCAATAAAAAGGGCGGAAATGATGTTTATGTTGATCTCTATTCCAATTTCCTGTACAGGTTCCGGAACTCTCGGAACCGAGGTGATGTAAACCTTTTTTTGATGTGTGCATAACCAATGTATAGTATGACAACTGCCAATAATACAGAAAGAGAATAAACATTTCCATAACCGGACGGACAGTTCATAGTCACGTAAAAAAACGGCTTAGTGGCACGAAAGGGTTTTGAATCAGTAGTTTGGTCCCATAGTACCTAACCAGGGGGTTCTGAACATGGCTCGGCCGCTTGGCAGTCCCACAGCGGGACCACCTACCCACGGCGCTTTTGATGTTACGGTCTGCCCTTTATTCTGCTCTTTATTGGCACTTCTTATTCTTGGGCCGTTCACTGTTTGTGTTTTACTTTTCTTACAGTTCACCTTCCTCCTGTTTTCAAGCTTGATCTGTGTTAAGGTTTTGACGTGCTGTCCACTACATCTGAAGGCGGTGCGATAGGGAGTTTCCCGTTTTAGAAATATCTTTGCGATAGGATAGGGTAAAAAATCTTCCCAGGATGAATCTTTCACTCTGCCGAGGAGAGTGCTTGTTTTGAAACTCACTGGCAGAATAAAACTGTGTGTCGGTCCTGGAATCTTTTCTTTCGCGGGTAGTGCTTTTACGGACCGCGATATCCATTCACGTACCTATCACAGATTTAGTTCCACCAGCAGCTCTCCTCTACTGCTTTCTAAATATCACGTAAATTCTCGCGCATCATCCGTGATACGGGTTAGAGTGTATACAGTGTTATAATGTCGTACTGATCTTCACACCAAAATAAAACACCACAGCCGGCCGTTGTGACCGAGCGGTTCTAGGCACTTCAGTCTGGAACCGCACCACCGCTACGGTCGCAGGTTCGGATCATCCCTCGGGGATGGGTGTGTGCGATGTCCTTAGGTTACTTAGGTTTAAGTTCTAGGGGACGGATGACCTCAGATGTTAAGTCCCATAGTGCTCAGAGCCATTTGAACATTTAATACACCACGATAGTACAGGTCCATTCAATAAATAAACGGAAAAGTATAAAAATGCAAAAGTTCGACAAAGTTTGTGTTTCTTTCTTATTTTTTAGTTGTATCCTAGAACTGTTATCAGACTGCGTTGACACGCCTGCCTCGCGAACGGGATGCTGTGAATCAGTGAAACAACATGGCAGCACCCTTGCAGGTAAGGATCTGCGAGGAGTATCGGACTGTCATTAAGACTTTTGTTAGTTGAAGGGTTTAAGTCCATCGAAATTCACCGTCGAAAGCAATGCAATATGATGAAAGTTGTTTGAGTCGGTCACAAGTGTACAAGTTGGCAGGTATGTTCAAATTGGGTGTAAGAAGTGTTGAAGATTTGCCACGCCCAGGACGCAACGTCTGGGGAGATTAGATTAGTTGTACTTTTCCTTCCTATTGATCCATTGTGAAGAGATCCTTTGGGATGTGAAACATGTCAGTAAACAAGAGTACACAATAAATATTTGCAAATTGAGAGCAGATGTGCTATTGTACGCTACACAGAACCCAAATGAAATTGCCCTTGTCGGTGGAGAATGGGTCAAAACCAAAATCTTAAATATATTTACATGTAACATGTCGCCGAATATTAAATGTTCAGTACACGTAGGTTCATATAATTCTTAAAACTAAGAAATAAATGAATAAAATAAACATTGCGAGAGTTGATGAGTTAATACGGGAAGACAGGCGTATTACAGTGAGACATTGCACCAACGATAGAAATAAGTGTCGAATGAGCTCCATATTCTTCAAGACGTACTGATGTTCAAGAAAGTGTGTGCGAGGTAGGACGAAAACATTTGACATCAGAAATGAAAGAAAGGCGCATGGTTGTGTGCAGGGAGAACTGAAATTCATCTGCTCTCCCCGCTCCACGTATACACTGGATCTGGCACATACAGATTATTGCACTTTTAAACCACTGAAAGGAGCGCTTAGCGGCTCAAGAACCGCTAATGATGAAGTCCAGACAGCAGTACGTAGCAGGTTACGCACTGGCACCTTCAAGAATTGTTTGAAAGTGGAATCGAGAAGTTTGTGCAGCGCTGGCATAGGCGTGGGAGATTATGTTGAAAAGTAACTGTGTTGTATTCCATTTTCGTAAGAGATTCTTTAGAAAAATTCCGATTTTCCGTTGTACGACCCGTGCAAGTTATCTATTCAACCTACATCGTACAAAGTTTTCTCCTTTGAGAAAACTTGAACGTGTGTGTGCGTTTTGTAGTAGATGGTACAGTAATTAAAACAGAATAAAACTGTGCAAGCATTCGAAAATTTCATACACTATTCGTTCAGTTGAAATGCATCAGAAACCCAGATTTTGAACGGCGAAAATAACGACATTCTGTAGACGATGGACGCTGACTTATATTAAGTCATTTGAGAAATCAAGAAGAGAAAGACGCCTGGAAATTATAGTTTTTCAATAGATACGTAGGGACTTCAGAAAATGAGTTACACAAGTTGTCCCGCGCCAGGACCATTGTATAGGAAGCATTGCACATTGTCAGAAGCGAGTACAGGATCAGTGTTTCATCCGACACGGATCTACTGCGGCACGGATTACAGGCGCATCAAAAGTGGGCGAATGAAATGGCGTGTGTACTGCAGACATACTCCAAAGGTAAGTACGCAGGACATTACGATTCTTGTGGACAAAACATCTAGCTTATACAAAGATTCACCCCGAAATTCTGGCCGTATATGGATCAAATGCAATGTCACGCTGCGCGGGATTAGCCGAGCAATCTAAGGCGCTGCCGTCATGGACAGTGCGGCTGATCCCGGCGGAGGTTCGAGTCCTCCCTGGGGCATGGATGTGTGTGTTTGTCCTTAGGATAATTTAGGTTAAGTAGTTCTGTGCTGAAGGGGGGGGGGGTGGGGGGCGGGGAATTGATCTAATATTCTGTTATTCTGCGCAACGGATTAATCTGAGATGTACCCTTTACCCTGTGGCTCCTGCAAGATGCAATTTCCACCCCCACACTACTACAGAAGTCAGACAGACGCTTCTTAACGTTCTAAAGAGAAATGCCTGAAAAACTTTCAGCAATAAATATCTTCTGGAGTCGTCTGCTGTAAGGAAATGACACAAAAATTCACAAAATTTCTTACGTAACTAGTGGAATACTTTGGTACTGGAGTAGTGCTAGTTAGTGTAAGAAAAACATGAAACCAACGAAAATTATTATTTATTTTGCAAAAATTCTGAGAAATGACAATGGCACTTTTAGTTATGAATTGAACAAGTTATGTCCTGTTTCTTTTCGGAAAGTGAAGTTACCTCTCAAGGATAGGATTCGCTAATGAAATTTCTATACGAAGTTTAAGATTGTTATTGACTTGGCAGAATGGCTGAGAGGCGCGCCTACTCAACTTGTATAATTATCCTTTAGAATGTTGTTAGGTACGGTCGAGGCTGTCACGTGTGAAATGCAGTGAAGTGTACTGTTGTGGAGGAAATATGGGGCTCGCAATAGCTGTAGCGCACAATACCGTAAGCTGCGATGACTGCTGTCTGCACGGCTCGCTGCTGACAAATAAGATAACTCTCATTCTATCTGGATTGACCATCGCCAATGAAACTCTCCCTACGCCTTGATGAAGTCAAGGATTCCTATTCGCCCCTAGTCCAACTATTGGCATGGTACACCGGTCAGATAACCAGTCCACCGCGATGCCACTCAAAAATTCGCTCACAGGTGCACAATAAGTGTGTCGGCCAACACAGTGAACAACGCTCAATTGCAAGGACTCAATATAGAGTCGCACTTCGATGTGCTCTCGACAGAGGTGCTCTCCCAGTGAAGTACCGAGGAGAGACTTGTTCCTCGCTCCAAGAGCGACAACGGAACGGTACCTCTCCACGCCAGACGTGAAGGGGTATATCTTTCGGTCTCTTCCATTACTCCTTCAGCTCAAGGCGCCAGAAATATCGTCTGCCAATCAGCATTGCTCTTCTAAAACGGGAGAATGGCGTTTCGTTTAAGGCGACCAATCCAGAAATCTGTAGTATCGGCGCTTAGCGTTTGCTGTCTCCCTGTGAAAATCTCTGAAACTGCATGCTATGTGTAAAGAATGCGTGGGTTGGACTCTCCCACACAATGTAGCGGAATTTGCTTTTAAACCAAACACGGGTCATTCCCCCTTTCACTGGGGCCGGCCTCCCAGTGTGTGGCCTGCCGCTCTCGAACTAAAAGCTCCTGTGACCGTCGTGTCTGGAATGTATGTGTGTACGCCAGCCTCGAGTATTTCAACCCCAGTGCGCACTTGTTATTTGCACATAATTTACATGAATTCATACAATATTTACTTTATCTTATCGAGTTCTGGTTCGAATGAAGCGTCTTGAAGTGCAGAATATGATTGTGAGGGTGGAATATGTAAGCAGTGAAGGTCAGGTGGCCACGACATCTTACATACCTCCCTCCTTCTGACAAAATTTTTGTCTGGGGTTTGTCAATGCCGAGGAAAACATTGACAAAGTCAGGCAAAAATTGTTCTTTTAGATTTTCCAATAAACGTTTCTCAGCCACTCTTAACAATTTTATTTCTAATGATTTCTTTATAGCTATTGTTTCTATTTTTTAGTTCTACAATTTATGTTTTGTTGTTAGGCAAATATAGACTTTACAAAGGTTGTTATTCTTTATCATTGCCAGTACGTGTCTCTGTTTTTCTTTTTCATTTCCAAAAATTGTTTTTACAATATTAATTTTTGTAAACTCGTTAGTGTACAGTGTATTATGTTTTAGTGTGGTTATGTCTTTCCTTTAGTTAAGCTTCGCGTAAATGTTCGCAAAAGCTCTGTTGTGTTTGTTTTATTTATTTAGGCATTATCTTTTCCTTTACGTGTCACTGTTTTTTTTTTTTTTTTGTTTTTTTTTTTTGTAAGAATGAAGAAGTGTTTCCTCTTAATTCTATCCTAGGTATTAATATTATTACCCCAAAAAGGTGTTTTTGAATGTTACTTAAAGAAGAAAATTCCTGCATACATCCTTATCTAATTTTACATATAAAAGAAATAGATAGACTTTCCATGAGTTTGTGAGATTATATAACTATACTAACTAAGTTTCTTTACAAAACGTTTAAGGGTTCTATAAATTGTGGGCTTTACATACATAATAAAAATAACTACTTTTACAGGAAAGGAAAAAGGTACTTTTACAAATATATCATTTTCTTAATACATTTGTGTTTTATGAGTTTTTTTCTTTTTTGTTGCGTCAGTTTCTGTGCTCGATGATCCCCACTGAAATACTGGAAGGCGTCGACTCATTTGTATGGGTGTCACAAATCATGAGAGAAGCACTCTAGCATGCGATGCCGGGTCTTATTTGTTGACATTGTCATCATGGAGTGGTACTTTTAACCGATGATGATGACTGTGGTTTACTGCCTAAACAGTGATGTCTTGGTACTCCTTTGGTGTCACACATGGGACGGTATGGCAGTTCGATGATTGTAGTTGACTACCGCCGATCGTCACCCAACATTGTGCTGTGACGTCTTGGTACTTCACACCTGGTTCGGTGCGGCAATTTGATGATGTAGTAGGGAGAATACTGTTCATTTTGCTGAATCTATTTCTAGATAATGTTGGTTGATACTACTTAATATTCCGTTTGCTGTTCACTTGTATTTGTTTGACGATTCAAGGTTTATTTTTGGAGAGGTGGTTGTTGTAGTTGTTATGCCTCATAAAGTTCATGGAAAGACGTTTGTAGCAATTTGCTTTGTAGGATAGGAAAGAAAGGTATCTTGCTGTCTTCTGCCATTCTTCATCTTGCATCTTCTGTTCTTCTCTTCTTTCTTGCATTCTTCTGTTCTTCTTGGGCTAGGAATATGTGAATTTTAGTGTAGGAGTGATATAGGATTTCTAGGATCTGACTGCCTTTCCAACTGTTACTTGATGAGTTTGTAGATCTTAGTAATTTTTTGTACCTTCATTGTCGTCTTGTCATATTATGATTCTCCCCACGCTCTTCTGTTGTGTAGCTGTGTCGTGACATATGAAATTTCCGTGCTGTGCGTTGTCCTCCTGAAGTCCAACATTGTTGCAAACTGCTTTTCCAGTGTGGCGTTGGTCTTCATGTTGTTGTTATTGCCCTAAGTGCTTTCTCAACATGTCTCTACCCTCTCCGTTGCTATCTCGAAGCATCTGGTGATAAGGGAGCTGGTGATTGGCGCTGGTGGCGATGCCCCTCTGATGCGTGAAAATATTTACAATTTTTGTTTTACATATATTTGTTATTTACAAAAAAAACTCTGATTTTGTATAATGCAAAAAATTTTCTGTTAGTAGCAAAAATTATTGTATATATATGATTTCTTTTCTTTATTTTAATTGTGTCCTACCACTTCTTCGTTCTTTTAATTGTTGTTTACCATTTATTGTTTGTGAGCATGTTGTAGTGTGCTTGATACTACAAGAGATTGTTAGTGTGTATGTGTCTCTTTTTCTTTTAATTAATGTGTTATTTTGTTGATTCTTAAATTAACTTTTATTTAAGGGTTAGTATAAGATAGTTTGCCTAACCTCTCCCGGATTTTTCACGTCAATCTTTACGTTATTCAGTATTCGGTGGCCTAACTTCACATCTGGTTTCTCTTTGCTGTGTTGTTCTTGTCTTTGTGGACCATAATTTCCTCAGTAATTATTCACGTGCTGGTTTCGCTCGTTGCTGTTTCTAACATCGTGACCTCTTTCAAAGTACCCTTGACCATTGGCATTTCGATTCCTAAATCCATATCCGCCACTGTATGAGTGTCCGTTGCCGTCCCTATTTCGGTACCAATTATTCTGGTTATTGTTTCTATGCCAATTGTCTCCATTGTGCCACTGTCCTTGTCTGTTAAATTGCCTGAAATTATTGGTGTTAGGATTACGATTATGATTATTGGAATATTCGTTCCTAGTCCTCTCCTTTTGCTGTTCCCTTTCCTTCCTTTTTTCTTTTACCTCATCTTCTTTAAACACAAATTCAAGTTCCCTTAAAACCTCTTTGAATTCTTCGGTATTTTCATTTTTCCCTACTGTCGCCTGTTGATACTTTACCGGTAACTTCATTCTACACAGACGTATCAGCTCTCCGTTAGTGTATGGTTTGTCTAGGCATTGATTCTTTTTGTCCATTTTAGCAAAGAATTTTACCACGCTTTTCTCTCCTGTGTTTTCATATAGTGCCATCTGAAGTAAGTCGTATTTAATTTTGTTTTGCGCCTCCTTGGACCAATATCTTTCAAGAAATGCTGTTCTGAACTGTAGGTAAGACGTATATGTAGCCGCGATCTTTTGCATCACCTCTGCTACTGTCCCTGACATTAGTGCACAAATGAAGTCAAGTTTGTGAGCTACACTCCAGTGGTTTGGTAAGCCTACTTGAAACTGGTCGATGAATTTGCGTGCATGCAAGCTGAGGTGCTCTCCCAGTGAAGTACTGAGGAGAGACTTGTTCCTCGCTCCAGGAGCGACAATGGAATGGCGCCTCTCCATGCCAGGCATGAAGGTGTATATCTTTCAGTCTCTTCCATTACTCCTTCAGCTCAAGGCGTCAGAAATATCGTCCGCCAATTAGCATTGCTCTTCTAAAATGGGAGAATGACGTTTCTTGTATGGCGACCAGTCCAGAAATCTGTAGTATCGGCGTTTGGCGTTTGCTGTCTCCCTGTGAAAATCTCTGAAACTGCGTGCTATGTGTAAAGAATGCATTGGTTAGACGCTCCCACAAGATGTAGTGGAATTTGCTTTTGAGCCGATTACAGGGTCGTTCCCCCTATCACTCGGGCACGTGCTGTCTACTCCATGGGTGGCCGAGGTTGACTCGTTCTCTGAAGGGACCGGCCTCCCGGTGTGTGGTCTGCCTCTCTCGAACTAAAAGCTCCTGTGACCGTCGTGTCTGGAATGTATGTGTGTACGCCAGCCTCGAGTATTTCAACCCCGGTGCGCACTTGTTATTTGCATATCGTTTACATGAATTCACACAACATTGACTTTATCTTATCGAGTTCGGGTTCGAATGAAGCGTCTTGATGTGCAGAATATGATTGTGAGGGCGGAATATGTAAGCAATGAAGGTCAGGAGACCATGATGTCTTATATAGTGTGTAAGCTTAGGGACTGATGACCTTAGCAGTTAAGTCCCATAAGATTTCACACATTTGAACATTTTTTTGCAATGTCACGTTCAACAATAGTGGAATGGTGCCAGAAATATGAAGAAAGCAGCAGATACTTGAGAAGTCCAGTTCTTGCACAATGCGATTTCCACCTGCACGGCAAGCTGAAGGAACATCTGGGGGAAAGATTTTCCAATGATGAGGACGTTCACATAGCGGTTGTCAAGCAGCTCCGTGACTAAGTACCAGATTTCTGCCATAGAGATAAACGTATATCGTTACGAACATTTGTTTACAGTAACTTGATGGCTATGCTGGAAAATAGTGACATGTACATGTGGCACTCTGAAGTGTAGTGCAGTATTTAAAAAAAAGTACCTGGACTCCCATAATGATGTGTAGCTTACATTTCAAAACACCCCCTTACAGTCATAGTTGTAGAGAAACAAATACAGAACAAAGTTATAAAACTCTACAGAGTATAGCAAACTCCCCCTGCGTATTTGAACCCCCATAGAAATTTCTCAGTTCAACCGCAAACTGGTAAAGGTGACGTACAGTATACGGCTAAAGCCTTACCACTAGAGGCTGCTCCTATCTGTACTCTGTGTAGCTCTCGCAGATGACGTCCCGAAAAGCAAATCTGGTAGCGCATTATTTTCTTCATAAGATGCAAATAGGCTACCTTTGATTCTAATTCGTGCTGCAAGTAGCCAGGTTCTATTAAATGAGTCGCGGGATGCTATTAAAATGAGTTTATTTTCAAACACTGTAAAGTGATTACAGCTTAGTATTTTGAAACGGTTCCTTTCACAACGTTAATAAGTTCCAACAGCAAGGTAAAGCCGAATAAAATATATGAACAGTGTCTGAATGCATTCCATCGGTAACTGTAGCGTATCAGTAGGCTCAGAGAACTCACTGTCGCCTGATGAACAGCTTGTTGCGCAGCTGAAACCTCTTGCTTACTTCGTAACACTTTGCATCCCATTTTACAACTTCTGTGGGTTACCAATATCACTTGTTCACTGAAGTTACTAGTTTACTGCATAGTGTTAATGCTGTGACAAAGCTCTGATGACCTGTAGGCTCCTACTAGTACCAGTTATGCCAAAAGACGATTCTAATTATTGATATTTAATAAAGTAAAAGCAGCGCTTCACGTCAGAACTCCTGTGGTTCCTCCATACCTCGACTATCAAGTAAGATCCGTTCTCCAGGTTTGCGCTCACCTCTCCACTCTCGAGACTCATCATCGCGTCAAAGGATCCGGCTGCTACCTCTGCCTCCACGGGAACCCGCTCCCTGTTGACTGATGGCTATACTCTCCAGCACTGCTTCATTCAGCGAATTGACCTCGGCTGTCTGCTTGTTCCCAACAAAAATAAAATTTGTAAAATAGTATCCCTCAAAACAAGGGACACGTCACGGTATGTATGGGGAAGAAAATTCCACAATACTGGAACAATGCTGTAATTGTTCTACTTCGGAAGAAAGGAACTACACAAGACATAGCAATCTACAAACTTATAATTGTCAGCATCCACGGAGGGACTTGCCTACCACTGCCACTTGCTCCATTGTTTCTTCGGAGGTGTTAATGGTCCATGGGAAGAAAGATTTTTAGTAACCCTCTGCGTGGGGTGTAATCTCTCTTATTATACCTTCATTGTCTTTTCGTGAGTTATACATAGGTTGACTCATCTAGGAACGTACTCTCTTGGAATCTTAATAGTAGACCGTATCATGAAGCAAAACGCCTCGCTACCAGTGTCTGCCACCGCAGTTGGCTGGCTGTCTCCGTAAAACGTCCGTGTTTACTAAATGAACCGGTAACGTAACGTCCTGCTCTTTTTAGGGTCATCCCTCTTCACTCTATCAGTCCTAGCTGGTACGGATTCCTGACTGACGAGAGATATTCAGGTATAGACAGAACGGGGGTTTTCTAAGCTACGTCCTTCGTGTGTCGACTACACTTCCTGAGACTCTTCCAGCAAATCTCAGTCCGGTACCTGCCTTCCTTGAGATTAGTTTTGCGATCGTTCCAGTTTACGTTGCCCGTATCATGTACAAGATATTCTCTGAATTAGTCAGTAATCACACAGAAAAAAACAAAAGATCTTGATCATGTAAAGGAACAAGCTGACTTAAGATATGTTTGTACCACAATTCTCCATTTGTGAACTCTGAATAATGGTTGTAATTTCTAGCGTTTCATAAGGCTTCTCACTATCTTTCAATAAAATCTGTTGCAACAGCACTTCAGAACTGAGGAAAAGGTTCAACATATTTTATTATACAGAAAAATATACATAACACGTTAGCATCAACAAGTGAGAAAATGAGAACTGAAAGAGAATTCGGGCAAGATGAGTCCATACCACCAAAGCTATTCTCGTCAGTCTTACAGGAAGCTTTTCGTTTGTTAAACTGATCAAAGCGAAAAAATATACATATTATTGTATTAATGGAGCGTGTAAGAAGTTCAAAGGACCCTCTGATTTCAAAATAAAATAATACGAAGAAAAAGATTGAAGGCAGAATGCAAAAACGATATGTTTAATATGAAAGTAGCAAGAATTTTATAAAGACATTTCGAAATAGTAGTTACAAAAGCTGCTAAAAGATGACGTAGTACGCTCTACAGTTCGTATCTGCCTGCATAAATAAATTTGTCCTCTGCAAGCAGCTTTTGAAATCACATCACAGTCTTTTCTAAATGCCCACCGCCCGCAGTGGAAGGGTACGAACATTGAAATATATCATCAACTCTTGCAGTATCTCATTGGAAATGTATTCACTTTCCATACCGACTAGCTGTTCGACTGGTCCAGCGTGCTGGAACAGTTGCGGCAGCCGTTGCATTTCCATGCGTCCCACAGGAGCCAGATCGGATGTACATGGAGACCAATCCGTGCTTTCACCAGTAAAATGGGAAAATCCAAAGCAATGGCTCTATTATCGAAGTCATCATCAAGAAAGCGAAACACTTGTTAGGTGCGATGTAGTCGTATGAACAATTCTGGGAGTAGTCGATCCTCCAACACTTGGTGGTGACACATTGTTCCAAAACTGCTACGTGACGTTCACTAGTTATAAATTCTCGAACTGGAAAAGGGTCGATAATGTCTTTGCTGTGCACCGCTGCCCAAACAACAACTTGGGGAGGATGTAGTGGTTTCGCGTCACACAAACTGGGATTCTGGGAACGCCAAAATCAGCAGTTTCGTTTATTCACAAAACAGTTCTGATGGAAGAGTGCTTTATCTGTGAACCAGATGCAGCCAACATCGAAACATTCGTAAAGCTATTGTGAGAATCTGGTTTGTAAAGTCAGTCGTTTGTCGCACAGATGGTATTGTTACTTTGAATACTGGGTGGAAAGCGTGTAGACTGTTTCTCAGTATCGTGCGCTTGCTGTAACACTTCCAACCAGTCTGCTGGAACTCTTCAGGCAGACTTCCACGGTTGTTGCTGCACGATCCAGAAACTCTAGCGACATTTTAATGTGTAGCTAGAGTTTCACACTAGGTAATCAGCCTTACATCCTGTCGGTTCGAATTTCGGGAAGAGCTTTCTAAAGGTTTTCACATAGAGGCGTTTAGCAACATTAAATAGTGTCTGAAAACTGTGACTTGCTGTCGTAATACTGTGTACTAACCTGTAATATTCTAGTACTATAAACTTATTTTTTTCAGTGGAATAGATGATTTCAAACTTTCCCTCGGTACGCAAACGTCCCTTCACGTTTCGAAGTACTAATAATCGACAACACGTATTGCGATTACAGCGACATCTGTAAGCAGATTTTCTAACTACTATACCGGAATTATAAAATTTGTACCTCTTCCACAATGAATGTGCCATTTGTTGGATTCTTCTATCGACCTTTGTTTTCACGTGATTTTATTTTAAAATCAGGGAGTCCTTTGTTGAAGACCCTCTATGTGAACTATGTTATGTGGATGAACTCTAGTGTCTGCTTGTAGTGGAAATAAATTACAACGAAAAGGAAAAACTAGAAATTAATAATGAAGACAAAAAACTGGTTGACGAATTTTCTTATTTAGGGCTTTTGGATACATACACTGTGTGATCACATGTATCCGGACACCTGGCTGAAAAGACCTACAAATTCGCGACGCACTCCATCGGTAATGCTGGAATTCAGTATGTTGTTGGCCCACCCTTAGCCTTGATGACAGCTTCCACTCTCGCAGGCATACGTTCGATCAGGTGCTGCCATGTTTCTTGGGGAATGGCAGTCCATTCTTCATGCAGTGCTGCATGGCTGAAAATGACCTACAAATTCGCGACGCACTCCATCGGTAATGCTGGAATTCAGTATGGTGTTGGCCCACCCTTAGCCTTGATGACAGCTTCCACTCTCGCAGGCATACGTTCAATCAGGTGCTGCCATGTTTCTTGGCGAATGGCAGCCCATTCTTCACGCAGTGCTGCACTGAGGAGAGGTATCGATGTCGGTCGATAAGGTCTGGCACGAAGTCGGCCTTCCAAAATATCCCAAACGTGTTCTGTAGGATTCAAGCCAGGACTCTGTGCAGCAGTCCATTACAGGTATGTTATTGTCGTGTAACCACTTCGCCACAGGCCGTGCATTATGAACAGGTGCTCTATCGTGTTGAAAGATGCAGTCGCCATCTCCGAATTCCTCTTCAACAGTGGAAAGCAAAAAGGTGGTTAAAACATAAATGTATGGCTGTGCTGTGATAATGCCACGCAAAAAAACGAAGGGTGCAAGCCCCCTACATGAAAAACACGACCACACCATAAAACCATTGCCTCATAATTTTACTGTTGGCACTACACACGCTAGCAGATGACGTTCACCGGGCTTTCGCCATACCCACACCCTGGTATCGGATCGCTACGATGTGTACGTGATTCGTCACTCCACACAACGTTTATCCACTGTTCAATCGTCCAATGGTTACGCTCCTTACACCAAGAGAGCCGCCGTTTGGCTCATACCGGCGTGGTGTGTGGCTTACGAGCAGCCAGTAGACCATGAAATCCAAGTTTTCTCACTTCCCGCCTAACTGTCACAGGGATCCTGATGTACTTGGGGATTCCTGTGTGATGATCTGGATAGATGTCTGCCTATTAGACATAACAACCCTCTTCAACTGTCGGCGGTCTCTGTCAGCCAACAGACGAGGTCGGCCTGTACGCTTTTGTGGTGTACATGACCCTTCACGCTTCCATTTCACTATCACATCGGAAATAGTCGATCAAGGGATGTTTAGGAGCGTGGAAATCTCGCGTACAGACGTGTGACACAAATGACACCAAATCATCTGATCACGAACGAAGTACGTGAATTCCACGGAGCGCCCCATTCTGCTCTCTCATGATGTCTTTGACTACTGAGGTCGCCGATATGGAGTACATGGCAGTAGGTGACAGCACAACGCACCTAATATGAAAAACGTATGGTTTTGGGGGTGTCCGGATACTTTTGGTCACATAGTGTATATTCGATGTTCAGGTAGCAAATCCAATGGAAAACTACAAACGCACACCGTGGGTTTGTCAACCCGGTTAGTGTTTCCAAAAGTAGCATTTTAGATGCATGTGCAAAGAAAAGTTTACTATTATTATCTATTGCCAGTTTTGAAATATGACAGTAACAAATGAGCTTTTAAACTAATGGTTACTAGGCGATTAACAAAGAAATGGGTACTATCAAATACTACTACAAACAGGAAAACCTTCATGTGCATCAAGAAGCGAATTCAGATGGAAACGTCGACGTGATGATAGTTACAATGAAGTTGTAATGGGTGGGGCACTCAGCCAGGCGAATGGTTGGAAGATGTTCTAAGGAATTCTTTGCTGGCTTCCAAGATGACGACCAAATAGCTGGTCGGTGGATGAGAAAAATCATTTAGGAGCTATATGTGTACGTATGTCTGGAGGCTATAACGTACGACGTCGTAAACAAACAGAAATGCTAGTCAAATTTCAGATGATGGTGATGTTGGTATAATACCTCACTGCATCAGTAACTCGCATTCTGGTCACAGCTTTTACCCAACTGTGATGTATGTCTCAGGTATTAATGGTGCCTTCCCTTATTCGAAACTAACTAAAGGAGAAGATTACTCTGGTACTGTTTTGCATGCTGAATTGTGGATCGCAGTCTGCAGTACAGAGTAGTAAGTGGGGTGTACAGTTTTCCATTTTGAAATCTCCAGTTTTATAATAGACCGCAATATTCGTAATGTATGGAAGTAACTGGCAATCTCGTACTGTCAACAAAATGATCTAGGAGATAATTAAAAGAAGGATCCGATAATTATGTAAAATTCTCTTTCTATATGTAAAGGGGCGGTATAGCTGGGTTCTCTTTCACTGTGTCACTACTACACAGCGTTTTAATAAGTGGGTCAACCATCGACCAAGCACGGACATTAGTAAGGTCAAACTCTTCTCGTAAACGTGTATCTTGTTTTCGGCTGTTTTGCAGGTACGGATACGACATAGTAATCCGTTCAAGTCCAATCTGTGTGAAATATACTGCCTGACAAAAGAAGTAAAACACTCATAATGGGAGAAGGACAGGAAAACTAACTTCACAGGTTGAAAGGATCATCATCATCATCATCAGCCAATTCAATCATTAAATGATGTGGCCTCTTCGAGTTGTGGATTCAGGTAGGCTTTCAGCAGTCTTCTCCAAGTGGGACGGTCTTGGGCAGTTCTCTGCCAGGTGTCACCAGCGATCTTCTTGATGTCTTTGTCCCGTCTGTCTGGTGGTCTTCCTCCAAGCCTCCGGTGCTCTCTCGGAACCCACTCCAGTACTAGCTGCGTCCATCTGTTGTCTTTTCTTCTTGCGACGTGGCCAGCCCACTGCCATTTCAAGGAACCTACTGTCTCTAAGATGTCGTTAACCTTCGTCACAGACCGGATGTCATCTGCCCTTTTCCTATCCTTTCTTGTATAGCCCAGCATTTATCTCTCCATGGCTCTCTGTGCTGTCCTAAGTTTCCCTTTTGTAAATGAGTTCAGTGTCCATGTCTCGCAGCTATATGTCATCACAGGAAGAATGCATTTATCAAATACTGCTTTCTTCAGATTTACTGGCATTTTTGATCTGAATACTGTTGAATTCTTCCCAAATACTTGCCAGCCAAGCTTGATGCGTCGATAGATTTCTGGCCTTATGTCTCCCTTCATATTTATAATCTGGTCAAGGTAGACATATTCACTGTCCTCTTCTAATAGACTGTCCTTGACTTTCACATCTCCAGCTGGGACCCATTTGTTGGACATTGCTTTTGTTTTGGAAAGGTTCATGTTCAAGCCAACCAGCTGACATTCCGAATCAAGATCTGTAACTAAGTTTTGGAGCTCTGCGAAGTCTTTGGCCAGTAAGGCAATATCATAATCAAATCTCAAGTTGGTAAGCCTTCTTCCATTAATTCTAATTCCCTTGCCTTCCCAGCTCAGCTTTGACATAGCCATTTACAATACAGCAGTGAACAGTTTTGGAGAGATGGGATCGCATTGCCTGACACCCCTCATGATGCGGAATTCTTGAGTAGATTCGCCGATGTTAACATAGGCTGAAGAATTGTCGTAGATTTTCCTGAGCACTTCAATGTATGCTGCTCCCACTCCTTGCTCACTCAAAGCTTGGAGGACAGCTACATGGCTGACGGACTCAAATGCCTTTCCAAAGTCAACAAAGGAAATGCAGAGAAGCAGTTGGTATTCATTCGCTCTGCTTATCACTTCACTAACGGTCAGAATGTGGTCAATAGTGCTAAAATTGCTTCGGAATCCTGCTTGTTCTATAGGTTGGGCTGAGTCTAGGGTGAAACAAATTCGGTTTAACAAGATATTTGTGAAAATTTTGTACAAAATTGAGAGCAATCTGATAGGACGGTAGTTTTTAATATTGTGAATACTTCCTTTCTTGTGTATCAAAATAATCTTAGCCTTGGTCCACGATAGTGTGATTGAAGCATAGTCCAGACAGGAAGTAAATACTTTTGCCAAGTGATTTATTGTTACCTCTCCTGCCAGTTTGAGGATGTCAACACTGAGCTTATCATCACCCGGTACTGTTCATGCTATCTACAGCACACTTGACTTCCGATGGGAGTATATCTGGAACACTAGGTACATCATTTAATTTAGATACACTTAAATTTTCCCTTGGATTGCTATACAAATTGCTATAAAAGTCTCTGATGAACTTCAAAACCTCCTCCTTTTCAGTGATTCGACTGTCATTTCCATCTAGTGCGATAATTTGCTTTTTACCGATTGTGAGTTTGCGTTTGGCTGACTTTAAGCTTGTCTTGTTCGCCAAGCTTGCTCGTAAGGTGTCTTCAGTGAATTTCTGTATGTCAGTTTTCATTTCCCTTCGCACTGCCTTACATAGTTCGGAATACGCTACCATGTCACGATCGGTTCGGATTTTCGTTTCTCTCCTCTATTGCAAAAGATTTTCAGTTTTGGCGCTGAATTTCTTTGGTTGTTTATTTTTTTGGCATAGGCCACCGGCTTCTTGTGCACTTGAAACAATCATTTCCGCCAAATCACCATCTTTAGTTACGTGGAACTTGCCTTGGAGGACTTCTTGGAATTTTGAGGATGTTCTTCCAGGTTTTTGAGGTTTATTACCCTTCTCTTCCCTTTCATAAGTTTATTCCTTTCATTTCTTACATTGAGTTCAACCCTTGCTTTCACGAGACGGTGATCACTGCCAGTGTTGAACTGATTTAGCACTGATAGGTCTTTTACAATCTGCGGAATGTTTGATAGAATAAAGCCTATCTCATTTTTGACACTGAAATTTGGGCTCCTCCAAGTCCATTTTCGGTCAGGGTGCTTCTTAAAGAACGTATTCATGATGAACATATTGGTGTACTCAGCGAACTGGACTTATCTCTCACCTCTATCGTTTCGGTCGTCAATCCCATAGTTGCCCCACCACTGTGTCGCCTTGTTTCTTGGTGCCAACTTTTGCATTGAAATCGCCAATGACCATCTGGAAGTGACAATTGCTATCTTTTTTACAGGTGCTATCCAGACTTTCGTAAAAGGATTCAATTTCTTCGTCAGGGTGTCTTGAGGTGGGAGCGTACACCTGATCAATCTGTATTTCATACCTATTCGACACCTTCAGAACCATTCGAGCTGTCTTGCTGGAAGTTCGTTCTAAGACAGATACTCTATCAGCAATATTCTTGTTGATTAAGAACCCAACTCCATTGAGTTTTCCTTCTGGGTCGCCACAAAAGTAAAACAAGTTGCCAGAGTGCAAACGGAGACAGTCTTCCCCTTTTCGGCGTACTTCGCTTAAACCAACAATATTCCAGTTGATTTTTGTAAGCTCTTTCTCGATTTCTTCTAGTCTGTCGTTGCCTATTAGAGAGCGACAGTTATATGTACAGACTTGAAGAGTCTGTATCTTCTTCTCAACATCTCTTGGTGTTTGGGACATCAAAGTTGCTCCCACCCGGAGATCAGACTGTGGAGCTATTACTCCGGAAAATTTAATATTAATGTCACACAACAAAACTCGAAGGTGAGAAGCATAATCGCCACGCTTTCTTCAGAACGGATTGGCGATATAATTTCCAGGCCGCCCCTGACATGCAGTACAGACGCCTTTGGTAGGCCGTTCCACTAGAGTACAGACGTCACCACGTTGCTAGTTTTGCTACTTCTGGTCCACCCCGGGTATTTCATTTCCCCGGCGCACCCATATCTGAGAGACTTTCCTCTATCCGCCACCTGGGGAGGCGCCCAATGGGGGACTATCAACCCCACACTGAAAGGATATGTGGTGTTATTTCATTGATTACAAAATCGAAATACATTTACAAAGAACTTGGCAGAATGAGCCTACTTATCTGTACGATTCTGAATCTCCCTTTGGCCAGGTTTTATGACCTGATTCGGTTCGGAAGGGTGTCATAAAGCCGTTGTATATTCTCCTGAGCATAGCTGACTCATACCTGGTGTAACTGGCCCCTGATATCCCTGATACTGACACTGGGACAGAGATAATATCCGAGCTGGTCACGTACAAATTCAGTTGTGGATAGATCTTCTGGACATGAAGGTATCTACGCTCACGCAGACAGCTTATAGACACAAGTATCGCGAATGGGCGAGAACTGTCCTGATAAAAAATGGTGTCATAATACTTTCATATGAGAAGTAACTCATGACACGAGATGACCGTCACGTACCGCTTTGCCGTCAGAGTTCCCTCAATCACTGCCACTCATGACCTGAAATATGACTGGGGTCCCCATACAACGGCACCAAGAATAGCACTAAATTGCCACTCCAGAACATTTGAAGAGCGGAGCTCTCGCCAGATCGCCGCCATAGTCAGAGACGATGGCCGTCCTAGGTAGCACAGAAGCGCGAGCAACCTCTGAACTCCAGTCATCAACAGCCCATGCTTTTCAGACACGGCACCACTCCAAATGCAGCCGTTAGTGTGTGTCATTAACGGTATGGAACTGTAGTTCCCCAGCCAGGGTGCTGCTAGTCCCAAACCAATGCTGCGGAATGACTCAAAACATTTCAAAGAGTCCGTTTCTTGTTCTAGGTTGGCAGGCGCAGGTTTGAAAGGATTGCGATGTGCTTGATGCACAAAATGGCAGTCCTCCTTTTGTCGTGGTCAAACGTTGTCGTCTGATACCTTAATGACGGAATATGCTTCCTCTCATCTTCCCAAGCAGTATAACACTGGGCCACTATCACATCCGAATGCCCCACAAATCTGGATATAGCACTATTTGCAAGCCAAAAAAATGGGCCCACAGAGGCCCCTTTGAACTCTTGTCAGGTGCCAATAACGTTGTCTCTTCACGAGTGCATGCAATCTTATCATCTTTCACAGAGGTCATTCAAAATTTGACGTTATTCAGGCCACTTTATATAATCTACCAGACCTTGTACAATCACTAAACATGAACAATATTAGAGAGCAGCAACTCTGATTGTTTGTACATCCGCCGATGGAGTGTATGTGTATGTTACATCGACATCTGACCATGTGTTCTGGGAATTCTATTATTTTTTGCAGACAGTTCACAATCACCGGCAACGTGACACAGGGGCTGTGAGGATTACCTGAAAATCAAGCAACCACAGCCGATAGGAAGAGTGTTTCATCTACACGACAGACGAAAGGAAAACGACTGAGAAGACTGAAAAGCAATGTGTAAAATATACTGAAATGGACCATCCATTGTGTATGCATTCCTCAACGTGCCACGGTTTACAATCGTGAAAGTGGACAACTGTCAAACTTCAAATCAAAAGTTCTTGGAACTTCTTTCGCTACTGGAGATGGTCTGTATAGTGGTGTATGAAAATGGTAAGTTACGGCATCGTCACGCTCCACTTTCAACTGCATCTTTCCATAATAACTGGCTTAGAAATGTCAAAGGTTGAAAGAAGGCGACGGCATACAAAGCCCAATTAAACCATGCCTAGTAAAGCCCTGTGGTGTTTAAAAATAACAGTCAGGTTGTGGACAGCTTAACTTTAAGCGCCCTCGAGTGTTTTAACGGTTGCGAGTGGCACCGGGGCAACATACGCCGTGTTGTAGCTGTCAAATGATTAGCTTCCCTATCACGACAACAGCGTGTCGACCAGTATTTAGTGTAAGGCAGTTGCAACTTTACACTCACATATCGCTATGGAGTTTTTGATTGTTTTGTATTTCTTTACTTTCCCTGTGCTGGAGGAGAGTATGAGGCTTGTTAGTTCAGGAAGAGACGAGCAAATCCAATTGTGCATTTCTGCTCTTGGTGGTTAGTCGCCATGTTAGTTGCACCATCGCGTTTATTTTGCAACAGAACAGTATAATCAGGTGATAGCAAAGCAGAAACAAAACAAGGACTACAGAACGTAAACAACGACGCATAACGGTAGACAAAAATGTTCTTCGTTTTTTCCAACTTAACGGATTTACACACATATTCCGACAACTGGTTAATGCGCTCAGTATGAAATGAAATAACCTCTGGCTCAAATACAGGCCTGACAGCAACGAGGCATGCTGTGAATGATGTCATCAATCTCATGTTGAGGTAATAACGCCCATTCTTCCTGCCGCGCTGATCGCCAGCCCTGGACAGTGCTTGGTGGATGCTGACGTGATGCAACCTGTGTACCTAGTGTATACCAGACGTGCTTTATGGGATTCAAATCGGCAGAGCAAGCAGGCCACGCCACGGGTGCAATATCTTCAGTTTCCAAGAGAACATCAAACACGCTTGCTCTTTGAGACCGAGCATTATCGTCCAGCAATACGAGGTCTGGGTCCACAGCACCTCGCAACAACTACACATAAGGTCCCAGGATCTCGTCACGACTCCTGACGGCAGTTAAACATTGCTGATTTAACCGTACAATTTCACGAAGAGGTGTTCAAGTGGTCAACACAATCCAAGGCCACACCATTAGGTGTCGCTCTCGATATTAGTCTCTTTCCAAACGGCTAGGTCCGGAAATCATGGTTCAAATGGCTCTGAGCACTATGGGACTAAACTTCTATGGTCATCAGTCCCCTAGAACTTAAACCTAACTAACCTAAGGACATCACACAACACCCAGTCATCACGAGGCAGAGAAAATCCCTGACCCCGTCGGGAATCGAACCCGGGAACCCGGGCATGGGAAGCGAGAACGCTACCGCACGACCACGAGCTGCGGACCCGGAAATCATGTTCCCCGTTCCCTCCAGTTGCGAGTCCAGCGATAATCACTGCCCAGACCAAATCTAGACTCATCTATTAAAAGAATATTGGCCCACTGTTCGAGCCTCCAGGTGGCATGTTGACGGCTCTACTGTAGATGTTCCCTTCTGCGAAGACGGCTCATAGATGCAGCAGGTCTCTGACAATAAAGACCACTCGGCCGTAGCCTTCCGTAAACCGTTTGCCTCGCTATAACACGTTCAGTGGATGCTGAAGGGGCAGACGCCAGTTGCCGTTCAGTACAAAGGCGGTACTGACGTGCCATTACAGCCAAATTACTTTTCTCTCTTTCTGATATTAGACGTGGTGGGTCCCGCCCTGGTCTTCGGGATGTTTCGATCTCTATAAACTATCGCCACATCTGAAAAACAACGGAACGATTCACAATAAGCCATCGGGCCACATCAGTTTGCGACGGTCCTGCTTCCATTCTTCCCATGGCCCTCCACCGCAGAGCGCCTTCTAGGTGCTTCTCTGCGCCATACTGTACCGTCTGGAGTGTGTATACAGTTATTGTGGATGTGGGACTACCTGGTGAACACTATCCCGTCTGATGTCTGATAGGTGCCCTGATACCATTGTTGGTGTGGTTGTCTGGTGACCTGAATGCCATCCTCTCTGCAGAAAACGATAATATCTGTTGCATGATTATATCATGAATTAGACGCAGGAGGGGGAAATAATGGTTTGTTGCTTTAATTTTGGATACCAGTGTAGCTTCCCAGGGGACTGTGTTTTGCAAAAGTCCGCGAGCTCGGCCAGCCGTGTGCTTTTGTCGGAAAATGCGGTGTTCGCATTTATGGCATCTTCCTGTAGGCACATTAAACAAGGAACCACTTGACTGCGAAGTCGCAAAAGGTCATTCATGTTTACGACGTTCGACACCCCACTTCTTTTTTACCACGGCACCACAATATTGGCTGCTAATGGCGTCAGGAGACGGGACTGGAGGTATCCAATCGCGAGTGCAGTTACACTGCTCAGTTTACGAGTAAATCGCAACAATGCTGCAGTGCTAGTGCTGTCGATACACAGTAGAGCAATGGAAACGATAACAAAGCAAACATCGCATTATACCTTCAATAACAGTTCGTCAGAAAGGAACCCAAGGAATTTCACAGAGAAAGTAGTGGCAGATGAAATATTAGCGTTTCTGCAAGATGATTCTGTGGAGTATTTGGTGTCGTGTGCGCGCGAGTGTGCGGGCACTGTAAGTGATATTGAAACAGGTGTCGAGCCATGTAGTTCATGGTCCTCGTCGGTCAGGGAGACACAAATCCCTTTTCTAAAGGAGCGTAGTAAAGGACAATCGTTGTCCAAGGAACGCCTGCTAAACATACTTACGTACACGGAAAAACATTTGCAGCATAGTTTAAAAAAATTATGAACAGATTTCGACTAAGTTCGCAGCAATACGACCGTGTAGTGCATACGAAAAACTACGGATATTCAAGGGAAGACAAGGCACACTTGTTACAAAAACCGATGTTTGCACGTTTCAAGATTGTTCGATACAGTTTATAGAATGTGCGTGATAGTGACGTACTATGTTACACACATCAAACTGTAAGCGACATACAATAATGCGATTTCCAGTGAAGCTTTGGATGGTTGCGTAACTTCAAACAGTGCTGCAGAATTGAAAAGATGTAAGGTAACAAAATTTCAAACAAAGCGTGACTTCACGATGCACAGAAAATTGAGGAATCGGCCAGTGAATTTGTAGATCAGATAAACAAACTTGACCCATCTTTCAGTAAGGAATGTGTTTTCAACTCCGAACAATCGGGATTTGAGAAAGAAATGCACGTGAAATGAACCAATCAAATTAAGGCACCAAGAGACTTGTGCGAAGAACAACGAACACAATGCCTTAACGCATCCGTATACAATTATGCTGACTGTTAATCTGGATGGTAAATTGGATGGGAAGTTTTTTATTGTTCTGCGAGAAGTTGGAGGAGCTTTGCCCCCTACGATTCTTTCTCGCGTGGGCGGCCTTGCAAGGGCAGTAGGGAATACTTACGTCACAGCAAGCAAGAGTGGAGAAATGGGCGTAAGAGAACTACAAGTATGGTATGAGGTCTGCTTTTGGCCAATAGCTGGTGGAAATAGACTGTTTTTGGTTGATTCTGCGTACTAAAATCATATTACTTTAGAGCAAAATATCACTCCCGAAAGGTACCTGACATTACAGTTGATACCACCTAGAACAAATGGGAAAATTCAGCCTCTGGATATTTGTTTTTTCCGTGCCCATAAATCGTATTGTCGCACTATATGGGGCTACGCGTAAAAGGATAGCCAGTTTAACTCCACGACGGACTCTTTCGCGATCGGTTGCATGTCATCACAATCCATCATCATCACCCCCATACACCAATATGATACCATATCGATTTTTAAGAGTGATTAACTATCTGAACGTCCTACACGGTTTGTAACTGCCAAGGAGTTCGCCTTCGATTTTGATTGTGCGAATCTTTGTGATAACTGTGGCATGCCATTCGTCATTCAGTGTCCATAGTGCAAGTTAATAGTTTGTTTTGAACATTTCTCGAATGTCGCCGATGTCCGTTTTATGAAATGTGGAACATAGACCGTACATCCCGTAGAAGGTTGATCTCTGCACGTCCGACCGAGCGAGGTGGCGCAGTGGTTAGCACACTGGACTCGCATTCGTGAGGACGACGGTTGAATGCCGCATCCGGCCATCGCGATTTATATTTTCCGTGATTTCCCTAAATCACTTCAGGCAAATTCCGGGATGGTTCCTTTGAAAGGGCACGGCCGACTTCTTTCCCCACTCTTGCCTAACCCGATGGGACCGATGACCTCGCTGTGTGTCCCCTCCTCGAAATGAACCAACCATTTTCTGTGACCCTCTTGATGCACATAGTGAGTCAATGGTACCTGTTATTTTCCTGTCATAATTGCAAACAGAACACATTCAAATGAGCCTTGCTAAAGATTGAACATGCGCCCTCGCGCTCAAGGATTTCCTTGTAAGAAAGCGCCGCCGCAGCTACGCCGTGCAACGTGAGAGAATTAGGTGTCTTTCATTCCACCCGTTGTCATCGACTCAAATAAGTCGATATGCTTCGCTGCCGGGGTGTGAAGGGCGGGGACACTAGTACCAGCTAATGCATACACCTCAACTTCTTTCATGTACGCTACGCGTGGGAAATTTCGGCAGGGTAACCCTAAATTCGTACATCAGGTGGTCTAGGGGAATACAGTGATATCCAAGGCACTACCACGAGACCAGGCTTGTCTAGAGATTCGGAGCAACATCCATTCTATCCTAGGTGAATACCGTGACTTCATTTCCCTGATGTAAGCTTATCGCTTGCGTTCGTATCAGTGGATTTTGATAGTGCCTTTGGCAGGATCAACCGCGATTTCTTTGACTCGACCATGCGACGCATGGCGATACAACAGAATTTTGTTACCGTCTTTATGCGCCTCCTTCGTGGCGCTCCTTCGACGGTGAGAGTCAATGGCAGGCAGATAGGAACGATTCTTATTTGCAGCTCAGTTACGCAAGGATGTCCCTTGTCGATGGTGCTGTTTGCAATAGTGCTTGAACCATTGATGTATACTCTTAGACGGACTCTTACAGGCGTCCGACTCCGTGCGAGATCCTTCACGTGTCGTGCATTTGCCGACAACTTGATGATGCTCGTCGGTCGGAGAACGAAGTACGTAAGGTGGTTGCCGTTCTTACTACGTAGAGGCGGGTAGCAGAGTCAACATGAATAGCACTAAGATTATGCACATCGGACGGGGGCTGGACGTTCTACGCAGTCCGTTTACGACGGTGAACATCTTGCGAAGCTTAGGAGTACTGTTCACCCGATCGCTACCGCAATCAGCGGCGGCGAACTACCTACGTCTGCTTCAGCATGTCCGACAGCACATACGCTACAACTCCCTCCGAACCCAAGACCTTCTCCAAAGGGTAGAATAGACAAATGTTCATCTGACCTCGTGACTGGCGCACCTGGCACAGGTACTGGCAATGCCACATGATATTACTGACAGGTTAATGGTGGCCTTTGGATACTATGTCAGCCAGGGGATGTTGTTTAAGGTCAAATACGAGACTCTCCCACGCCATTCTGGAGGATGTGTAGAACAAGGCTCTAGTTCTATAACAGCGAGCGACGCTACGGACATGGAACCAACGGCAACACGCCAACAAGTCGGCGATCCTGGACGTGCTTCTTCCCACGTCCTTTCAACCGTCAGTGGTGGTAGCCACAATATCGCCTTCTTTTTCTCACGTCGCGCGATTCTTTGTTTATTTTAGTTGCGTTCAGTTACAGATACCTTCTACAAGGATCCCCACTACCAGTGGGATATATTGATATTTGAGGCCTCATCTTGGCAACAATGCTGTCGAACTTAAACACACAACGAGGGATTGGCGACAGATTTGGCGAGCTGTCCATACGCCTCTCCTCACAACGGCGGAGAGATCGTCTCTGTATACATTAATGGACCGCAAGACAGTGAACCGCCGACGACTGTATGACATTCGCATGGTAGATTCCCCGCTCTGCCTTACATGTGGCATGCTGGACACCGACGAACATTCTCTGCAGCGCGGTGAGGCAAAGGATGTTTGGCGGCTGACGCAACCCGTCAAGGCATTCCTCCGACGCACAACGGACTTTTTATTTCTCCCAGACGCTGTCTTTTCCGTCTCACAGAAAACGTTGGCAATCCGCTGGATTGCAGGACGCGCATCGCACTACCTGCTCTCGCGGACCGTGATGTATGGCATGGACTATTGGCATTATCTACTAGAACAACACGAAATCATCCGACGTCACCCTAAATACAAAATGGATTTAGCGAATTTTCTATGCAGCATGTTTCATGACCTCAGAAGTTAAGTCTCACAGTGCTCAGAGCCATTTGAACCATTTGAGACAGCCTGCACTACACTTGTCCGTCCACTGCTGGAATATTGATGCGCGGTATGGGATCCTTACCAAGTAGGATTGACGCAGGACATCGAAAAAGTGCAAAGAAGGGCAGCTCGTTTCGTGTTATCGCGCAGTAGGGGTGAGAATGCCACTGATATGATACTCGAGTTGGGTCACTGAAACAAAGGCGGTTTTCTTTGTGGCGAGATCTATTTACGTAAATTCAATCACCAACTTCCTCTTCCGAATGCGTAAATATTTTGTTGACACCCACCTAAGTAGGGAGAAATGATCATCATAATAAAATAAGAGAAATCAGAGTTCGAACGGAAAGATTTAGGTGTTCCTTTTTCCCACGCGCCATTCGAGAGTGGAATGGTAGAGAAGTAGTATGAAAATGGTTCGATAAACGCTCTGCCAGGCACTTAAGTGCGAATTACAGAGTAACCATGTAGATGTAGATGTAGACATGCGGAAGTATCAGCAATGATCAAGAGCATGAAGATACCGCAGACTATAGAAACCACTGCATTAAAGACACATAACGTGTTCCACAGGAAACGTGGCCTTTAATTGAAACAGTGTCCTGGTGATCATTCCATTGGCAAAAGAATTCGGAATAGTCCTCCATTCGGATCTCCGGAAGGGACCTGCCAAAGGGGAGGTGACCATGAGAAAAAAACTGAACAATCAACGAGAGGATAATGTTCTACGAGTCGGGGTGTAGAATGTCTGAAGCTTGAACATGGTAGGGAAGCTAGAAAATCTGAAAAGGGAAATGCAAAGCTCAAACTATAATAGCGGTCAGTGAAGTGAAATGGAAAGAAGACAAGTATTTCTGGACAGATCAGTATAGAGTAATATCAACAGCAGCAGAGAATGGTTCAGCAGAAGTAGGATTCATTATACATAGTAAGGCAGAAAGTGTGTTACTGCCAATAGCACAGTGATACGGTTGTTCTTATCAGAATCGACAGCAAGCCAACACCGACAACGGTAGTTCAGGTATACATGCCGACATCGCAAGCTGAAGATGAAGAGATAGAGAAAGAGTATAAGGGTATTGAAAGGGTAATGCTATATGTAAATCGAGATGAAAATCTAATAGTCATGGGGGACTGGAATGCAGTTGTACGGGAAGGAGTAGAGGAGGAGGAGGAGGATATTAGTGTTTAACGTCCCGTCGACAACGAGGTCATTAGAGACGGAGCGCAAGCTCGGGTGAGGGAAGGATGAGGAAGGAAATCGGCCGTGCCCTTTCAAAGGAACCATCCCGGCATTTGCCTGAAGCGATTTAGGGAAATCACGGAAAATCTAAATCAGGATGGCCGGAGACGGGATTGAACCGTCGTCCTCCCGAATGCGAGTCCAGTGTGCTAACCACTGCGCCACCTCGCTCGGTAAGGAGTAGAAGAAAAGGTTACAGGTGAATATGGGCTTGGGACAAGGAATGAGCCTCGTGATGGCTGGGTGTTGTGTGATGTCCTTAGGTTAGTTAGGTTTAAGTAGTTCTAAGTTCTAGGGGACTGATGACCATAGATGTTAAGTCCCATAGTGCTCAGAGCCATTTGAACCATTTGAACCAAGGAATGAGAGGAGAGAGACTAATTAAGTTCTGTAAAAAATTTCAGCTAGTAATAGCAAATACCCTGTTCAAGAAAAACAAGAGAAGAAGATATACTTGGAAAAGGCCGGATGATTCAGAAAGATTTCAGGTAGATTACATCATGGTCAGTCAGGGATTTCGAAATCAGATACTAGATTGTAAGGCGTACTCAGGAGTGGATATAGACTCAGATCACAATTTAGTAGTGATGAAGAGTAGGCTAAAGTTTAAGAGATTAGTCAGGAAGAATCGATATGCAAGGAAGTAGGATACAGAAGTAAGAGGAATGACGAGATACGCTTGAATTCTCTAAGGCCTTAGACACTGCAATATGGAATAGCTCAGTAGGCAGTACAGTTGAAGAGGAATGGATATCACTCAAAAGGGCAATTACAGAATCTACAAAGAAGGTAATTCCGAAGAAAACATGGGTAACAGAAGAAATACTTCAGTTGATTGATGATATAAGGAAGAACAGGAAATACAGGAATGAAATAAATAAGAAGTGCAGAGAACCTAAGACGAAATACCTGCATGAAAAAAGTGAAGAAATCTAAAAAGAAATGATTGTCAGAAGGACTGACACAGCGTATAGGAAAGTCAAAAGAACGTTCGACGAAATTAAAAGCAAGGGTGGTAACATTAAGAGCGCAACGAAAATTCCACTGTTAAATGCAGAGGAGAGAACGGATGGGGAAGAGTACATTGAAGGTCTCTATGAGTGGGAAGATCTGTCTGATGTGATAGAATAACAAACAGGGGTCGATTTAGAAGAGATAGGGGATCCAATATTAGAATCTAAATTTAAGAGAGCTTTGGAGGACTTACCATCAAATAAGGCAGAAGAGGTAGGCAACATTCCATCAGAATTTCTAAAATCGTTGGGTGGAGTGGCAACAAAACGACTGTTCCCGTTGGTGCGTAGAATACATGAGTATGGAGACGTACCATCTAACTTTCGGAAGAATATCGTCCACACAATTCCGAAGACTGGAAGAGCTGACAATTACGAGAATTATCGCGCAATCGGCTTAACAGCTCATGCATCGAAGCTGCTCACAAGAATAATATACAAAACAATGAAAAAGAAAATTGAGGATTTTGTAAATATCGGTCAGTTTGGCTTTAGGAAAGGTAAATGCACCTGGGATGCAATTCTGACATTGCGGTTGACAATGGAAGCAAGACAAAAGAAAAATCAAGACACGTTCATAGGTTTTGTCGACCTGGAAAAAGTGTTCGACAAAGTGAAATGCTGCCAGATGTTCGAAATTCTGAGAAAAATAGAGGTAAGCGACATGATTCGCTGATGACATTGGTGTCCTGAATGAAAGTGAAGAAGAGTTACATAATCTGCCGAAAGGAATGAAACGTCGAATATGGACTGAGAGTAAATCGAAGAAAGATGAAAGTAATGAGAAGTAGCAGAAATCAGAACAGTGAGAAACTTAACATCAGAACTGATGGTCACGAAGTAAATGAAGTCAAGGAATTCTGCTACCTAGGCTGCGAAATGACCAATGACGGTCGGAGCACGGAGGGCATCGAAAGCAGTCTAGCACTGGCAAAAAGGGCATTCCTGGCCAAGAGAAGTCTACTTGTATCAAACATAGCCCGTAATTTTGAGGAAGGAATATCTGAGAATATACGTTTGGAGCACTGCATTGTATGGTAGTGAAACCTGGGTTGTGGGAAAACAGGAACAGAAGAGAGTCGAAGCATTTGAGATGTAGTGCTACAGACGAATATTGAAAATTAGGTGGAATGATAAGGTAAGGAATGAGGAGTATCCGCGTAGGATTGGCGAGGAAAGCAATTTACGGAAAACACTACCAAGGTGAAGAGACAGGATCATAGGACATCTGTTAAGACATCAGGGAATGACTTCCATAGTACTAGAGGGAGATGTAGAGGGCAAAAACTGTAGAGGAAGACAGAGATGGGAATATATCCAGCAAGTAATTGAGGACGCAGGTTACAAGTGCTGCTCTGAGGTGAAGAGGTTGGCACAGGAGAGAAATTCATGTCGGGCAGCATCAAACCAGCCAGAACACTGATGACTAAAAAAAAAATACTCCTACATTTATTTGAATTTAGGTAATTTTTCGCTGGTCACTTTTTTTGTGGAAACTAGTGGAGTGAAGTATGACGAACATGTGGAGGTCAGCTACCCAGTCACGGGAAGACATTTTGCACTTTGAATTTGCTCTAACTGCTTTCTGAGCAGCTCACAATTTTCGTGATCTGCTACAAAACTTGTGTTGCCTCATTAATTGCACCGTTTCATGGATCTCTAATCCGTTTAGTTCTCATTTCCGAGATTCTCAGGTTAGGAGATGTTATCGTGTTTTCCAAGCAGTTATCCACAAGTTTTCAGGTAGCCTCCGAGGTCTTAGCGGTACACTCATAAATCATTTGACCTTCTTGTGAGCCACCTTTTGCTGTAAGTTTTAGGATAATTAATGCTCCTTTCGTTAATAACTCATTATAAGTCACTTTGATTGTGGTTTAGATGTAGCTTTAAGCAAATAATTAGTCCTACATTTCCAAACCTAATTTTTCTCCAGGTTATCCTGATTATCCAACTCTTAAGTAATAAATATAATGAGTCATTTGCACATTTAATTTGTTGTCTTCCTATGAAGGTATTTCCGTTGAAAAACAGTTGTCCACACTTCAGAACGTTCAGATTTGGTGGAAGATATTAATTTTAATTTCTTGTGTGATGTCTAACGAGCATTGAACTCTCTTGGCGCCTCAGTGTTGAGCTCGTAAAGAGATATAGTTGCGCATGTTATTATTAATTTATTTATTTTATATATAACAAATACTGCACTTGCTCGTATAGCCTCTCATTGTCGAGCTCGTAACTGTGGTAGGCAACAGCGTACACCGTTTCCGAGTCCTAGTACGGCAAGAAGCGTGAACATTTCATGCTACCCTTATCCTAGCTTCTTGTTACTGGAATTGTCTGACATTCTATGGTTACAATGGCGTGGTGAGACGCACCATATATTGCAAAATCTGTTGTAGTGGCCATTCGCGGTTCCAGACTTGCTTATGCTTGATTCAGCAGCTGAAGCCTTGCTAGCACGAAATGCATTTTATTTCGTTGCCATTTTGGATAGAGAAGGATCGGCACATTGTGCACCAGGCACGTCGTGACCCCTTCACATAGTGCACCTGCCATCCGAGAACAAGTAATGGACTCCCTGCGAAATGGTTTATATTGAGGTACTCCCTTTATCAACAAGAAGCTAGATCTGTCCCCAATAGAACATACATGGGACCACCTCGGGTGTCAAGCAATGCCACTATCCAAGATATAGTGGACCGTTTACAAGAGTCGTGGACCAGCTTACTTCACGATAAGGTATCATGGCCTTATAACACCGTTTCCAAACTAATCTGTGCACATATGAAAGGCAGAGCGGGTTCAACGTTATATTGACATGTGGGATCAGCAGCCAGTTTCTTTTCAAAATTGGTAAGATATTTTAGTCACTGAAATAACATCAGGTACGTTCTCAACCCATGACGTTTCAACTCGATTTCTCCTCACTAGCTGGATGTTTCACTCGATACTGTTAACGATGCCTTTGTCCAGGCCTTGAAGGCCCATTCAAGTAACCCCTCGACTGACATCATGATGCTGAGTGTATCCTAAACCAGTCCACCCGCCAAGGAAGAATCATTCGCAGTTATGGGAATCAGACCCGCGTTCTCCTTGTAGCAGCCATCTCCACTGTCCATTCAGCTACGAAGGCAGACCATCACTATTACATTAGCTGCCTTGCAGGATTCACACGGCTAGCACCAAATATTTACGTACGAACGGTTTGTACGGCTTAGTAGTAATAAAGTATACACACAAAGCTTCCTCGAGAACCAGTCTGTCTATTAGCGAAAACTGTACCAAACACAGTGGTTCTCGAGTGCAGCCTTCATAAACAGAAGGAAAAAATGCGGCAGGGGCCATTTTTTATAATATGTATGATGTGTACCGGCAGTGGTCAAGCTTCGCTTCCTTCTGCAGTTGCGGCGAAACCGTCGCCACTGACGCAAGTCAATAGGTAATAATGGCTGCACGCGTTGTGAGTGACCACGAATAGCGGCGGTTGTGGAGAATCTTCGACACGGTCGGCTCCTTTTTCCAAAGCCAACCGCCCCCCTTCCCTCCCAGTTCTGACACCGGTTCACTCTTAAGGATCTTTTATCTGCACCTTCAAGTGGGTATACCTCCCTTGGAACACATTTACGGCCGTATGTCCCTATCACATTTTGTGCTCATTCTCTCACGGATGGTTTCCTGTAGTTTGTCCCCATTTACCAAAGTCACCCTGCGCACACAAAACCTCCTTCGTATGTCAGTCTGCATATATTTAAAGGAAAACTTTATGATTTGAGCTTTAGAAAGAAGAGGGAACCTGAGAGAGCGAGATCACGCGATTGGGGTAGAATTGCCATTTTTTTTTCTTTTCGTAGACCTTACAGTCTTGCGTTATTCGAATACCGAGAGTATTTTCTAGTCTTCTTCATGTAACCTTTATTTTATGCAAATCCCCTTTGATTGTACCAATTGGAGTCGTGACAAAGTCGTCCAGGCTTTCTTGGCAGGTAACTAATGATAGTTTACTGTAAAAAAAAGCGCGCCGTCACTGATACCACTAAGCAAGCCGACTGACAGTCGTTTATAGTCAAGGTCTACGGAACAACAACATTTCCACATTGGCGCTGCGCTGCACGCTGTATAAATTACTCGATGCTGCCACGTGACAAGCGGTCACCCTTACCGATAAGCGCAACAGTGCTATTGGAACACATAAATCAGGAACTCTACTGCAGTCAGGTAACCATCCTGCGGCACTGTTGAAAGCACAAGCAGTCAGTAGTACAGACCTCTACTGCATGCCGTGAATTATAGGTACTAGATGCTACGTGAGTAGTTTTGCAATTGTCGGTCTCGAGGTTCCTCACAGTAATACCACGAGTAAGAGTAGATTCGGAATGACAAATTATGAAATTTAACCACTAAAAAGTGGTGTTGTTGCCTGAAGAACAGCTGTTTGTGTGAATTGGGGGTTTCTCTAAGCTGTGCCACCAACAACACCGCATTCTGCAAAACGAACATGTTGCTTACATCTGTACGCATGGCTTCAAACTTGGGTGTTTCTTCAAACAGTTACAACTGTAACTGATGACTCCATAATGTCTCAATCCAAAAAGTCGAAACGACTCTAATTCCCCGCGGTTCCACTGATATGCTGTACACCATGGATGGATATAACGATTATGAACCACGACTTGAAACAGGTTCACAGTAACGAGTGATTGTGGACACAACTGATGGGAAGAACACAACAAATTCCGTGTTTAATGATGAACAATTTATTTACAGCCGGCTGTTTCGTTGGAGGGAGAAAGCTACTGCCACCGCGGGGACTGAAATAGTAGGTGTTACGTCATTGTGATGTCGTCACGCCGTTGTATGAGGGTGGTCGAATAATTCTCAAGTTGGTAGTCAAAATCGGAATTTATGTTCACACAAACGTAGTATTCAGCACAATTTCCTTTAAGGGGGAAATGTACGTAAAATTGGTCGAAACGGTTGAAATATTTTTGCCACCAGATAGTTCTGTATCGTGTTAGAAATGTTGACTCTAATCTTCAGAGTTTAATTAGTGCTACAATAGATGTAACAGAAATCTTGTTTCAACCATTGCACGGAGCCACGTTCCCTTTACTACACGTCTCTGTTCTTGTTTGTAATATTTTTTTATTTACTGCCATCAGAGAAGACATCTGCAGACTGCAGAAATTTATGAGCCCATTTACGACACTATTAACTAAGATTTATTTACGAAATGCGCTCATGGTGTTACACAAAACCGGAACGCAAGCTGTGGTAATAGCATTTAGAAGAGACGCCTGAAGACTATATTTTGCTCATCTGCTATTCTTAAAGCTGCCTCATATGGTACTTCTCTGGTGTTCAACGATGGTAACACGGAAAGGACCCTTATGAGACTTGTATGTATTTGACGCAGGTTGGTTCACTGAAAACTTACTGAAGAAGAATGGTAATGCGCGTATTGAATAGTTCTGAAATGTCAGTAAGGAATATTGCCATATTGCCGAAAGGGCACGCCAGAAGGAGTAGACCGGAAGAAAAGAGCTATGTGAAGCCAAAAAAGACTAAACTTATGGTTATAGCCAAGATTAAGGTATTTGTTTCTAGCGTAAATGCTAGTAAAGTTTTTTCATGCATTTTCTCCAATTTTCATTTCTTTGGTGAACCATTGCATTGCCTTGACATTTATTTAAATTTTTGTGAAATAAAAGTTACTATGTATTATATATTTAAATTAAAAAAATCTTACGAGAGTTCTAACACTGATATTAAAAAACGAGTACAATTATTAATTTATCTAATCGAAGAACCACATTTTGAAAGTGAAAAGAAAAGCACCTTTGAGAAAATGTTCCTCATCTGATAGTATGTATTCTAGAAGTATACAACAACGTATTGATCAAACCAGTGACAAAACAAGTGAAAAAGTACGGATTATAGTCAATAACATAATGAAAACATGTATAAAATTTGGCCCAGTTATCTCTTAAACAATAAAAGTTTCATTGGCTTATATGTATCCTTGTATTTTCTCGTATGCTCCACCTCCTCAATTACTAGTCTTCGTGTAGCCGCGATTCAGAGACGTTAATCAATATCTGTTGTATTACTCTGGAAGTGCTGCAAAAAACGCGTATACAGCTACAGTAGTTCGGCTGAACAAAAAATGCTGACCAGCAAGAAATACTTTGATTCTGCGAAGAATCAGGGGAGGGGGGTTGATGTTCTAACGCTTTGGAACATATCCCTCAATCTCCGACTGCCAAGACACTTTTCTTGGCAGGTGCACTGTCTTGATGACAGATGAGTTTTTGTTCCTTACGCAAATCTGGTGTCTTTTCGCGAATTTTTTCACCTACATCTTCGTCTTTCTTTAGAGCTGAAGAATCATTTTCTGTCCACTGTTATGATTGTTGTTCCATTGCCACATACCGTCATAGAAAATAGCTGTAGTTTGTACAGAAACGCCTCCATGATCATTCGTTTCTGATCCGCCGTGAGCAACTGAGGCACCCACCTCGCACAAATCCTTCTTATCTGCAATTCCTCAAGTAAAATTTAGCCTGCACGTTCTTTTGAAATCACTAAAATGTTGGAAATTTTATGCATCTTCGAACGCCGTTCTGCCATGATCATATCATGCACTTTTCGATTATTCTGGTGTGGCTGAAGTTTTCGGACGTTTCCACGGGAATCATGTTGGACACAATCGCGGTGCCGCATAAATTTGACAAACCATTTCTACAAAATATAAATTGAAGGAGAAAAATTACTATATTCATTTATGAACTTTCAATGATTTCGGTTAGCCTCAAACCTTCTCTTACAAAATAATTTTGAAATGAATGTGTCAGATATCTTTCGTGAGCTTATTATTTGTAATGATTAACGAGGATTCGCCACATTTAGGAGATTGCTTTTCTGTCTTTTGCGTATCATATTTCATGTCTGGGAGAAGCAATGCATGGAGAACCAACTTTACTTATTTTTACTTCGTTTTATTGCATATCAGCATCTCATGTTACCCCTAATCACGGGTGGGTCTGTGATGTAAATGCATGTGATGGACGTAATTAAATGGCAGTGCATGTGCAACTGTGAGATCAGTAGAGCTTTACTGATGACCACCACACTCAGCTACCGTAGTGGAACAGGTTAAATGAATGGAAGAGCTAGGTTCGGGGTGGGTGTGCTACAATTCTTCCAAGTTGAATTTCATCAAAAGCACATTGCTAATTCAATTTTATTACAGCAAAAGATTTTCTAAAAAAAAAAAAAAAAAAAAAAAAACCTGCAATGTTCCTAACCAGAAAACTCTTATCTAATCTTGACACTATCACAATTTAAAGTTAAATATAGTTTTAAAGAGTTACATAGCTGTGCCTCTGCAATTTTCACGGCAGACACAGGTACACAAGCTAAAATAAATTTATGATAAGCACTGTAACAATAATCGTAACCTCTTTAATAAAACAGCATTCTTGAAACACAATCTATCAATCCTATAGTACTTAGGCATGGAAAATAATACCAGAAAACAAGTGGCATTAAACTCTACACAAACTTTTACATTCACCAAACAACAATCGCACTTATCAACACTCTGTTACCAATTACCAGTGCAAATGAAGGTTATGCTGTATTGCTCACGATCTGTCAAATAATTGAGTTGTAACTGAATACAAGAAACAGGAACATTGCAGCCACCGTCTCATAAGCTGTTGAGACAATGTACCTTTCTTAAGCTAACGGCACCAACTGTTTTCTGTATAATAACCAAGGGCAACCAAAATTTCTACGCAGCTAGCGAGGTTCATCTGGGTCCACAAACCGGACAGACAATCTATTAAATCACCGGCAAGTAACCGCGACCTCAAAAGGAGCCAGGAGACAAAAGTCGAACAAACAACCTCAACACATTAGATCAGTCGATGGTAACCGAGACAAGAACGTCAGGGCACAGGAACGGCGTTCTACAGCGAGTAGGTCCAGGCAATGTTCCTTTCATATCGAAGGCTGGATGCACCTGGTAGATGCTTTCCGCACTTGACACCTGGTAGCTTCGTTTAGCAGGCGCCATAGTCACACGGACCACAGCACCGCTCTGCACACTGCCTAGGTTGTTCAAGTACTTGTTTTGCGTTGACACTGCTTCCTTGTTTTCGTTGGTAACATCTGTTGAATTCTTAGTTTTCACACTTGGGTTGTGGCGCGATTAAGTTGGAGACAATAGTTGTACTAGTCTTTTCAGGTAGTTCGCCTAGCGATCCGTAGGGTAGACCAACACGCGAGAAGTGGAAAAAGTCCACGGAGTGTTTGTTCAAAATTTTCTAAGGTGAACTGGTCCGGCCACTGGCATTTTTAACATTCTCCGATTGGAGAGGGAACCTGGGCCTCCGTAGCTCCCCCTGCAGGCGCGAGGTGCCAGTTCAGAGCGTCTCGAAGTGCTGGAAAATTCTCGAGGTCTCACCCTGTGGTGAGGAGCACACTTGCGATAAAACTTGGGATCCCAGTTAGAGGTTTTGCTTGATGTTGTTGTTGTGGTCTTCAGTCCAGAGACTGGTTTGATGCAGCTCTCCATGCTACTCTACCCTGCGCAGGCTTCTTCATCTCCCAGTACCTACTGCAACCTACATCCTTCTGAATCTGTTTAGTGTATTCACCCCTTGGTCTCCCTCTACGATTTTTACCCTCCGCGCTGCCCTCCAATACTAAATTGGTGATCCCTTGATGCCTCAGAATATGTCCTACCAACCGATCCCTTCTTCTAGTCAAGTTGTGCCACAAATATCTCTTCTCCCCAATCCTATTCAATACCTCCTCATTAGTTATGTGATCTACCCATCTAATCTTCAGCATCCTTCTGTAGCACCACATTTCGAAAGCTTCTATTCTCTTCTTGTCTAAACTATTTATTTTCCACGTTTCACTTCCATTAACGGCTACACTCCATACAAATACATTCAGAAAAGACTTCCTGACACCTAAATCCAAACTCGATGTTTGCAAATTTGTCTTCTTCAGAAACGCCTTCCTTGCCATTGCCAGTCTACATTTTATGTCCTCTCTACTTGACCATCTTCAGTTATTTTGCTCCCCAAATAGCAAAACTCATTTACTACTTTAAGCGTCTTATTTCCTACTCTAATTACCCTATTTAATTCGACTACATTCCATTATCCTCGTTTTGCTTTTGTTGATGTTCATCTTATATCCTCCTTTCAAGACACTGTCCATTCGATTCAGCTGCTCTTCCAGGTCCTTTGCTGTCTGTGACAGAATTACAATGTCATCGACAAAACTCAAAGTTTTAATTTCTTCTCCATGAATTTTAAATCTTACTGCAAATTTTTCTTTTGTTTTCTTTACTACTTGTTCAATATACAGATTGAATAACATTGGGGATAGGCTACAACTCTGTCTCACTCCCTTCCCAACCACTGCTTCCCTTTCATGCCCCTCGACTCTTGTAACTACCATCTGGTTTCTGTATAAACTGTAAATAGCCTTTCGCTCCATTTATTTGACCCCTGCCACCTTCAGAATTTGAAAGAGAGTATTCCGATCAACATTGTCAAAAGCTTTCTCTAAGTCTACAAATGCTAGAAACGTGGGTTTGCCTTCCCTTGATTTATTTTCTAAGATAAGTCGTAGCGTCAGTATTGCCTCACGTGTTCCAACATTTCTACGGAATCCAGACTCATCTTCCCCGAGGTCGGCTTCTACCAGTTTTTCCATTCGTCTGTAAAGAATTCGTGTTAGTATTTTGCAGCTGTGGCTTATTAAACTGATAGTTCGGTAATTTTCACATCTGTCAACCCCTGCTTTCTTTGGGATTGGAATTTGCTTGATAACGTATGCAATTCATGTAGTGATTAAATTCAACTATAAAGGGAATACGAGGCTAAATTGTGTTTATGTAGACTATTTATGTTTTTCGACTTAGTTCTTGAAAGTGCGACTTGATTTCATTTATCCAGCCATGTCAAGCTCGCTTCAATGTGTTCTGTGCATTTTATTCAGCAAAGTTGACGGTCGAAAGCTATGTTGTGGGAAATATTCATGATTAGTGGGAGGTATTAGGTTTGTGTTTTATAGGTGAACTTCTATTTTCAGCTCTTTCGCCGGCAGTTGCGGGCGTTTGAGTCCTAATGTGTTACGCAAAGCAATCGTGTCCCATACTTCCAAGGAGACGTCCTTTTGCAGACAAAATGGTTGCTAGTGAGTTTCTTATGAAATCAAACTCCGTACTTTTCTCTCCCATTTATTGAAAAAGTAACTGATCAGATCGTAATGATTTTACAGAAACATAACATCAGACTGATTTTTAGATCAACTAAAAAAATATGGAGAGCACTCTGATCTGTAAAGAATAAATGCCCTCCTCTGTGGGCATGCGGGGTGTATAAAATTCCTTGTACTTGAGTTAAAAACCTACAGCGGAACTACCATTAGAACTGTGAGTGCACGGCTGAAGGAATATTAAAGTATTTGCCAACTAGGAGACTAGAAAAATCACCTGTAGCAGAGCATGCTCTGCAGACAGGATATAATGAAATGAAGTTTCCCTAAACCAATATTTTATCCGCAATGGATAATTATTATCCACGGGTATATAACTCTTTCCACCCTGAGAGAAAAGTTTCTTAAGCTTTATGTGAAATGTACCAATTTCCATACATTATTACCTGTAGAATCAGGGAAACATACTGAAAAACTTTTCATGCTGATAGTTTGTTCAAAAAGCCATATAAAAACATGTATAATGTCCAGTCGTTGTAAGATACACAATGGGTACCGCTAGAGACTACTAGAGAACGCCAGTCTTTATGACAGTCCGTCCAGATGTAAAGTAAAACCAGGATAGTACAGAAGAGATCAGACAGTCTTTAACATTTGTAAACTAAACTTAATTACAATAAGTGATATTTCAAATGTTATGGGACAACTAGTTTTGTCACATAAATCGCTCAGTAATCCTTAGGCACAATTAAATATTTGAGACAGTATATGGATATATAGAGTTGTAAGGCAATTGGAAACAAGTTCGTTGCTGTCTGAAAGGATTACCCAACACATGCTGAACTTCGTTCAACGTTCAACAGGGAGTGGTTTCGCATAAACTTTATGTAATACTAAGCAGTTAAAAAAAACGTGATTAACGGCGGCAACCACTCTACGGAGATCCCAACATTAACAGCGAATCACAAGTAATATCACTGTACACATTATTTATCAACAGTTACTTGTACACGAAGTTGTACTTTAAATGACATGACCAACGTCTCCGTTCTGGATCCGGATGCAAACCAGAACGTAAAGCCATTGTTAACCAAGCAAAGCTTTGTGCCTTATCGAGACTCGATCACTAGGCAGAAAGAGACGTTAAATATTGACGTTTGCACCAGTATCAGTTATCAATTCTCAACTTGAACGTAATTGACGATAATGTTTGTACGAAAGCAGGACCCCAACATGACAATTACCTTCTTGATAATTAACCTCGAAAGACGTTGTATAGTGTTGCATTGTCAAGGAATAAAGGATGCACACGTTTAAAAATGAAATGCCATCATGTAATGCTGGGGACAAGGATGCGAACCCAGCACCTAATCGGATTGTTGAATAAGTACGTAAAATCAGAATGTAGATATCACACTTTGTCACCAGTAGTGGGGTTGGAACCTTAAATGACGACTGAAGTTGTATTGCCTGACTGGGATTCGGACCCGGCACCTACCGCCGTCGTTGTCTAACCAGGAACAGACGAGAAATGTCCAATGTTGGTTCACCATCAGCGAGATGTGCACACGTTTAACTAGAAATAAGGTGACGAAAACGTCTATGCTGACTGAGAGTCGAACGCCGCACACGTGGTTATGAAGACACGTTAATAATCAACTTCATATTCAGTAGTAGCTAGGAGTAGCATGTTTAGTTGCAAACCTTAAGGCCTTACTCATCCCTAGTAACGTGTTGCCTAATATCTGCGATATCATGATGATAATTTACAAGTGGATTGACTGCCGTAAAGAGCAATGTGCTCTAGTAGTCGTGTATCATTGGGATGGAAATGAAGTGCCTCAGCAGAAAGTAATTTCCGTCGTGGAGCACGTATTGTTTCAGAGACACTGAGAACATGTTATAAGTGCCCAAAAAGCGTGTGTTATATACTAAGTATATACTATTATTTGGAGAAGCTGCCGCCAAACCTGTTTACTATTACTTTACGATCAGTTGTCGTGGTTGAATACAGGTTTTCTTAAGGCTACATCTAATGAACCACGAACCATGAACCATGGACCTTGTCGTTGGTGGGGAAGCTTGAGTGCCACAGCGATACAGATAGCCGTACCGTAGGTACAACCACATCGGAGGGGTATCTGTTGAGAGGCCAGACAAACGTGTGGTTCCTGAAGAGGGGCAGCAGCCTTTTCAGTAGTTGCAAGGGCAACAGTCTGGATGATTGACTGATCTGGCCTTGTAACAATAATCAAAACGGCCTTGCTGTGCTGGTACTGCGAACGGATGAAAGCAAGGGGAAACTACGGCCGTAATTTTTCCCGAGAGCATGCAGCTTTACTGTATGATTAAATGATGATGGCGTCCTCTTGGGTAAAATATTCCGGAGGTAAAATAGTCCCCCATTCGGATCTCCGGGTGGGGACTACTCAAGAGGATGTCGTTATCAGGAGAAAGAAAACTGGCGTTCTACGGATCGGAGCGTGGAATGTCAGATCCCTTAATCAGGCAGGTAGGTTAGAAAATTTAAAAAGGGAAATGGATAGGTTAAAGTTGTAAGCAGGCTGTTTATGTTTTCTTATTGGCAATGTTATGTAGCGCTCTGTATGAAAATCACTGGCTGTGCTGTGTGCAGTCTGTGGCTGGTTGGCATTGTTGTAATACTCGCCATTGTAGTGTTGGGCAGCTGGATGTTAACAGCGCGTAGCGTTGCGCAGTTGGAGGTGAGCCGCCAGCAGTGATGGATGTGGGGAGAGAGATGGCGGAGTTTTGAAATTTCTAAGACTGGATGTCATCAACTGCTATGTATATTATGAGTTTTCAACACTATTAAGGTAAATACATTGTTTGTTCTCTATTAAAATCTTTCATTTGCTAACTATGCCTATCAGTAGTTAGTGCCTTCCGTAGTTTGAATCTTTTATTTAGCTGGCAGTAGTGGCGCTCGCTGTATTGCAGTAGTTCGAGTAACGAAGATTTTTGTGAGGTAAGTGATTTGTGAAAGGTATAGGTTAATGTTAGTCAGGGCCATTCTTTTGTAGAGATTATTGAAAGTCAGATTGCGTTGCGCTAAAAATATTGTGTGTCAGTTTACGCACAGTCTTGTATAATTGTTCAAAAGGGGACGTTTCAAAGTTAGATATAGTGGGAATTAGTGAAGTTCGGTGGCAGGAGGAACAAGACTTTTGGTCGGGCGAATACAGGGTTATAAATACAAAGTCAAATAGGGGTAATGCAGGAGTAGGTTTAATAATGAATAGGAAAATAGGAATGCGGGTAAGCTACTACAAACAGCATAGTGAACGCATTATTGTGGCCAAGATAGATACGAAGCCCACACCTACTACAGTAGTACAAGTTTATATGCCAACTAACTCTGCAGATGACGAAGAAATTAAAGAAATGTATGATGAAATAAAAGAAATTATTCAGATAGTGAAGGGTGACGAAAATTTAATAGTCATGTGTGACTGGAATTCGAGTGTAGGAAAAGGGAGAGAAGGAAACGTAATAGGTGAATATGGATTGGGGCTAAGAAATGAAAGAGGAAGCCGCCTGGTAGAATTTTGCACAGAGCACAACTTAATCATAGCTAACACTTGGTTTAAGAATCATGATAGAAGGTTGTATACATGGAAGAACCCTGGAGATACTAAAAAGTATCAGATAGATTATATAATGGCAAGACAGAGATTTAGGAACCAGGTTTTAAATTGTAAGACATTTCCAGAGGCAGATGTGGACTCTGACCACAATCTATTGGTTATGACCTGTAGATTAAAACTGAAGAAACTGCAAAAAGGTGGGAATTTAAGGAGATGGGACCTGGATAAACTGAAAGAACCACAGGTTGTACACAGTTTCAGGGAGAGCATAAGGGAACAATTGACAGGAATGAGGGAAAGAAATACAGTAGAAGAAGAATGGGTAGCTTTGAGGGATGAAGTAGTGAAGGCAGCAGAGGATCAAGTAGGTAAAAAGACGAGGGCTAGTAGAAATCCTTGGGTAACAGAAGAAATATTGAATTTAATGGATGAAAGGAGAAAATATAAAAATGCAGTAAATGAAGCAGGCAAAAACGAATACAAACGTCTCAAAAACGGGATCGACAGGAAGTGCAAAATGGCTAAGCAGGGATGGCTAGAGGACAAATGTAAGGGTGTAGAGGCTTATCTCACTAGGGGTAAGAAAGATACCGCCTACAGGAAAATTAAAGAGACCTTTGGAGATAAGAGAACCACTTGTATGAATATCAAGAGCTCAGATGGAAACCCAGTTCTAAGCAAAGAAGGGAAAGCAGAAAGGGGGAAGGAGTATATAGAGGGTCTATACAAGGGCGATGTACTTGAGGACAATATTATGGAAATGGAAGAGGATGTAGATGAAGATGAAATAGGAGATACGATACTGCGTGAAGAGTTTGAAAGAGCACTGAAAGACCTGAGTCGAAACAAGGCCCCCGGAGTAGACAACATTCCATTGGAACTACTGACGGCCTTGGGAGAGCCAGTCCTGACAAAACTCTACCATCTGGTGAGCAGGATGTATGAAACAGGCGTAATACCCTCAGACTTCAAGAAGAATATAATAATTCCAATCCCAAAGAAAGCAGGTGTTGACAGATGTGAAAATTACCGAACAATCAGTTTAATAAGCCTCAGCTGCAAAATACTAACACGAATTCTTTACAGACGAATGGAAAAACTTGTAGAAGCCGACCTCGGGGAAGATCAGTTTGGATTCCGTAGAAATACTGGAACACGTGAGGCAATACTGACCTTACGACTTATCTTAGAAGCTAGATTAAGGAAAGGCAAACCTACGTTTCTAGCATTTGTAGACTTAGAGAAAGCTTTTGACAATGTTGACTGGAATACTCTCTTTCAAATTCTAAAGGTGGCAGGGGTAAAATACAGGGAGCGAAAGGCTATTTACAATTTGTACAGAAACCAGATGGCAGTTATAAAAGTCGAGGGACATGAAAGGGAAGCAGTGGTTGGGAAGAGAGTAAGACAGGGTTGTAGCCTCTCCCCGATGTTATTCAATCTGTATATTGAGCAAGCAGTAAAGGAAACAAAAGAAAAATTCGGAGTAGGTATTAAAATTCATGGAGAAGAAATAAAAACTTTGAGGTTCGCTGATGACATTGTAATTCTGTCAGAGACAGCAAAGGACTTGGAAGAGCAGTTGAACGGAATGGATGGTGTCTTGAAGGGAGGATATAAGATGAACATCAACAAAAGCAAAACGAGAATAATGGAATGTAGTCGAATTAAGTCGGGTGATGTTGAGGGTATCAGAATAGGAAATGAGACACTTAAAGTAGTAAAGAAGTTTTGCTATTTGGGGAGCAAAATAACTGATGATGGTCGAAGTAGAGAGGATATATAAAATGTAGACTGGCAATGGCAAGGAAAGCGTTTCTGAAGAAGAGAAATTTGTTAACATCGAGTATAGATTTAAGTGTCTGGAAGTCGTTTCTGAAAGTATTTGTATGGAGTGTAGCCATGCATGGAAGTGAAACATGGACGGTAAATAGTTTGGACAAGAAGAGAATAGAAGCTTTCGAAATGTTGTGCTACAGAAGAATGCTGAAGATTAGATGGGTAGATCACATAACTAATGAGGAAGTATTGAATAGGATTGGGGAGAAGGAAGTTTGTGGCACAACTTGACCAGAACAAGGGATCGGTTAGTAGGACATGTTCTGAGGCATCAAGGGATCACCAATTTAGTATTGGAGGGCAGCGTGAAGGGTAAAAATCGTAGGGGGAGACCAAGAGATGAATACACTAAGCAGATTCAGAAGGATGTAGGTTGCAGTAGGTACTGGGAGAGGAAGCTTGCACAGGATAGAGTAGCATAGAGAGCTGCATCAAACCAGTCTCAGGACTGAAGACCACAACATCAACAACATCTAATGCACAGCGCTTACAAGAAAGTATAGTTTCCTGCGTCATGCTATTGCTAGCTAGGTGAAATATTTTGTGGTAGCTATGTTTAAAATGAATGTATTTTTGAAAGTATTGTTCGTCAAATATTTGAATAAATCGTCAACTGTAGGTGTGCCTGCACATGTTATAGCACAATAGCTGTAGCTGCGTTCGTTTGTACTACAGACTTGGGTAGATTAGGTGTGAGTTTTGATCCTTCAAGGGGTGATCGTGGCCCTGCGACCCGGGTCTGTACTAGCCGCGGCTCGCGAGCTACGGGCCAACCAAGCTGGCCGAGGCGAGACGCAAGTGAGCGAGCTGGCGGTGGCGTTCGTGGGCCAACAGCCCGGGACGAGCCAGCACGGCTGCGCCGCATGCCTCTGCCTCTGCCGCTCCGTTTGACGTAAATATGTTTACCTCCTCTCCTGGAATCAGTATAAGAGCGGCAAGAGAAATACACATCAGGCTGTCTGCCGTAATGGCTCACTGGGGGAGGTCTATTCGAGGTAGAGTCAAAAAATGGTTCAAATGGCTCTGAGCACTATGGGACTGTGTGGCTGGTCCCGACGGAGGTTCGAGTCCTCTCTCGGGCATGGGTGTGTGTGTCTGTCCTTAAGGATAATTTAGGTTAAGTAGTGTGTAAGATTAGCGACTGATGACCTTGGCAGTTAAGTGCAATAAGGTTTCACACACATATGAACATTTATGTTTACTCGTTGTTAATATCTCTTCTATTCTCTCTCACACTCTCTCTCTCTGTCACCATCGCCGCAAGTGCCCTTCTATTACACTCCCCCAAAACTTTGTAAACAAATCTAGCGGTTTCCAATGACGCTACATTTTCTCTTTTAATTGCTGCTGTCTTTACTCTCTATCATTCCTCTCACCACCTATGAAACCGTATTCGTTGATCTCCCCTTCCCTATAACCCATTCTTCGTACTGAGAACAGTCCTTCATTATCTCTCGGTCCTAAGATAAAACGAACTGTGGCACACGTCTAAATAAGCAATACTTTGCAAGAATTTCACGCTTATATTTTGCACTTCTGCACTTCTATCCATTCCCAGATCCCGCCCTCCTTCCTGTTACGCGTCCCTTGACATCTGCATCTACACCTAAATGAATACTCTGCAATTCATAATTATGTGCTTGGCAGGGGGTTCTGTGGTCTGGTGGATTAATCTTGTATTGATGTGTAAAACGTGTAGGTTCACATCTCACGTCGGGCGTAAATTTTTAACACACACAAGTAGCTCTCCTTCACCCCTAGTAACGCCAAGTACAGAACGCCAGTAAGCTCCGTAGTTCAATATCGGCAGTAAAGATAACATCCCTTCGCTGCCGACTGGGCATTCGTTTGAGCTGTGACAGATGGAGAAACCCCATAAGGCAGAGACTCTGTCACCAGCAAGCCGTCGTAAACTAGAAAACGTATTTCATTTTAATGAACCAATGGCCATGTAAGTTCACAAGGGTCTTACTTGATTCGAAACTGAGACGTTGAAAATTGTGGTGCTGGACTGGGATTAGAAATCGATTTCACTATGTTCCCGAAGATTGCAAACTCTTCTAGGCGTCCTCGAAAGGCACCTATCTGGTTTCGAATCCTGATCAGCACAAAATATTCATTATTTCATTTCAAGCCCTAGCATGTGCACTTCGAACTACTGGTGAAAAATAGTTGCATTTTCAACGTATCTTCGTGCGTTGTCAGCTGTAACGTGTTCGTTTCAACTCACAGCCACATGATGAGCGTTTTATAACAACATTACAAGATCAAACGTTTCCTTACATCTTTTCAAGTTCAAACATTCCTCTCCATCCTACTGGTGAAAACGGATTTGGGTTTGACGTTGTGTTCGTTGTGATCACCAACGATATGTTGTGGATTCAACTTCTAACCAGCAGAGTATTTTCCATCACATCATTGACAGTACAAACATGCCATTCCCAGCTGTTATTGGAAAAGAATGACCACGTGTGCGGGGTTTGAATTCCATTCAGCACAGAACTTTTCGTCTAGCTAAACATGTGCGCATCTCGCTACTGGTGAACAAAAAATAGTTATTTATCGTCTGTTCTTGGCTAGGAAACGACGGTGCTAGATGCTGGGCTCGAATCCCAGTCAGGCAAAAACAATTCTGTCGTCAATTAAGGTTCCAGCATTTCGCTATTGGTGAAAACATTTGATATTTAACTTCTGAAATTATGTACAGTCGTGCTCAAAAGTATCCGAACGACCTGAATTGCATTTCACCTGATTCCCATGCGACCTACATAACGCAGCTGTCTATCAGGTCTTCTAATCGCTCCTTGGTACAGTCGTTTGGCTATTGAAAATGATTCCAACAAGTCACCACTAGATAACACTGCTCTGTATCGCAATAACTCAGGATGTAAAGTAATACCACGATACTAAAAATATCAGGGAACGCCTCATCACGGATAAGACTGTCCTTAAGGCTTGTAAGCTCGCATTTATTGCAATAACTGACATACCTGAATTGTTAGCACTCTCATTATTACGTCAGATAGGTAACGCACGTAGTAAGTTCGTCGTATTCATGATTTCCTCTTCAAAGTAACATACCATACTTGTCATTTAACACAAAATGTCATTAAAAATTTACGTTATTCTCGAGCTGCTAGTTGAGAATATGTATGAACTTCAAATGCCACGACGAACCGCCTCGTTCTGCATATGGATTTAAACACAGGCCATGCAGGCTAGGTCGCGGTGGCCGTGCGGTTCTAGGCACTTCAGCCCGGAACCGCGTGACTGCTACGGTCGCAGGTTCGAATCCTGCCTCGGGCAGGGATGTGTGTGATGTCCTTCGGTTAGTTAGGTTTAAGTAGTTCTAGGTTCTAGGGGACTGATGACCTTAGATGTTGAGTCCCATAGTGCTCAGAGCCATTTGAACCAATCATGCAGGCTAAGATTTCGTGGCTGACGAAAATTAACAGTCATTCCTGACTAGGCATAAAGAGAGTGATATACCTCATTTTTGGACAGTATCAGTTAGTAAATATCAACTTTAAATTACATAATGTAACATTTTTAACGGTCGCGAATTCCTACCCAGCATCTATTGTCCCTGTTAACGAACAACGAGAGATATTAAATATTGCTACTTCACAAGTAACTTACTTGAAATGCAGTGAGGTAAAGCTTTGTGTTGGACAAGGATTCGAACCCAGAATCTAATAGGATTGTTATCGAAGCACAATCAACATTGACATATCGGATTTTCTCGGCAGTAGCTAGATGTATTAAATGAAATGACGAGACGAAACATTAATTTTTCCTTTCCAGGACTCCAATCCGACACATGTCGCTGTTATATTCTAGAGAAAATGAACGTTAAGTATGGGTTCGTTACACCAGCAGCGACATGTGAGCATGTTTGAACTAGAAATAATATGACGAAGTGTTCAGTGCTGACTGAGAATCGAACCCCAAACATATCGTTGTTGACTACACACAAAGAGGCGACACTTACCGAATTTTTCTCCACCAGCAGCTCGGAATAACATCCCTGAACTTACAGTGATCTCGCAAATAGTTCTGTGTCTCACTGGGAGTAAAAAATGTCAGATATCATTCGTGTTGACAACGAATGAAAATGCATTAAAAATAAAAATTATTATCTACCAGCAGATAGGTGTTCTCATGCTATAGCTTGAGAATACATAGTGAAAAGTTTATTGCTGGGGCAGGATTCCAATCCATTCATGCGCAATATGTGGATACGTTAAGGTATCTGCAGTTTTGAACAAACAACAAGTTGCAGTCGAGCTGTATTGTCACGAAGGGATCAAATTCCGCGTTAAGGGCGGTCTGAGTTGCATTCCCAGTTCAGAACCAATTTTATCGGCATACAGAAACTCAATAAAAGACGGAATAAGTATCCTGTGACCATACACAGGGTTTGTTTCGTCACTAGAAATAGATAACTAGTATAAGAAAAGTTACTGGTGATAGAGTTTATACATGTCGCCACTCCTTACTTTATTGTAGTTCCACCTAACGTCTACTTGGTAGAGAAGGAATATCATGTTTAATGTGAATCTCAGACCACAATGCCATTATACCTTCTTCACTTGGCGTAGCCAGAAGAGAATAGAATCTACCTCTCCTTATCAAAAAACATCGGCAGAAGTTGGAATCGAACCGAGACCAACAGCATTTGAAACTATGATCAGTCCAACAGACCACCACACCCACTTCTCTACGGCTCAATTCTCTGTCATAACACCGTTGCGGCACACAAGATGAGAATTCCGACAATGGTTCCAATGGCTCTGAGCACTATGGGACTTAACACCTCAGGTCATCAGTCCCCTAGATCTTAGAACTACTTAAACCTAACTAACCTAAGGACATCACACACATCCATACCCGAGGCAGGATTCGAACCTGTGACCGTAGCGGTCGCGCGGTTCGGAACTGAAGCGCCTAGAACCGCTCGGCCACACTGGCCGGCAGAATTCCTACACACAGGCTCCCTGTAGTGCTTTGCAGGCCCTTCAGTACATTCATTTACTTGGTTGACCGAATCGCCATGAACTAGCTGCCTTGGCTACCCAGTGCATACATTCGACTCTATTTTGTAATCACCGAAATAAAATAACGTAACTGCCACCTACACAGAACTGCCAACAGTGTAGGATGCGGAAATTTAAATAGGAAGTGTTCCTTTCCATTTGAGCTACTCTATTGCGCTATCTGTTTGTTGAAACCACCGTGCAGTGCAAAATAAATGCTGTAACTGTCTGTCTCTCAGAAGTCTATATCCGGCCATATGCATTATCTCACAGCACTGTGGAACGGCGAAGTTCTGGAGGAACTGTTGTTCACTTCCAGAGGTGCTGTACCTATTTCACTGCTAGTAGCGTAACAGTAAGCGTCGTGCACTGTTGAAAAGACGTCGTGTGTTCTATTACATTCGCTACTACATTTTTTTTAAACGCAATTCTGCTGTCTGCTAAAGTTATCAATTTAATGGAACTTTGAACATAATTCTCTTCACTTCTCAACCTAAAATAGTTGCATGTGGAAAAAATGCTAACTTCTGCGTCATTTTGTCCTTTTCAGGTTTAATAGACGGCCAGGCAGCAGATGCGCTCGAAGCTTTTGTATCATGTATGGGGAGAGCGCATCGTGCCAAAATAGTCAGAAAAGTATTTACTACATTAGCTGTCGTCTGGTAGTGGCATTTTATTCTTCTTCAAACCTTGTTTGACAGCTTTAACTCAGAACAAGTTTTCTACATGCATGTAATCAATAAACTGCATATGCATTGTCAGACTGTTATAGATAACATCAGAGAATTCGCATATATCGTTGATGATTAATTTCTCTCTCATGTTTAGCATTGTTTTAACAACACTAAAAAAAAACTTACGAAAACTGTGCACTGTATTGTAAGAAATGAAATAAAACTACCCACGATAACCTTACGACGAAAGTCTGTTTTAACAAAACTGAGTATCTGTACACAAGCGTGCCTCTATCTGCACGAATTAGTAAAACACTATTCACTTAGATTTCTATTGGGTCTGTGTTTAAACGGTATGCTGTGTCATACTCAACAGGTATGCAAACGTGGCATTTCATAAATAAAGTTACGTATTCCTAGAAACCTTTAAATTTGCTTGTCAGCAGTGGAAAGAGGCGTTACCTGTTGTGCAGCATTGTAAGTTTTTCACCATTGCACTATGAGCTGAAAGTATTTTCTTACGATTTGCTAATCAATTTATTGCCTTCATACTTATCACCCTGGCATGGGAGTCTTAAGTGAAGAACATTATCGAATTTCGTATCGTTGGCGGTAGATTCGCATTTCTTCAGAGATGCTTGTATTGTATAGCAGCTTGGCAGTCAGAAAGCCGAGATATACGACCATTAACACAAGTTACTGAGTCGAGCTGCCAAGAGGATTTGATGTGTAAAGATTTTCTTCTGATTTTGTTACAGAATTTTTTCCGGGAATTCGCAGCTCCATGAAATAATACACAAAAAAAGCTCGCACGTTCTGCCCCTACCACGGTTGGAACTGACGATTTTCTTAACCGGTGGAACACGAGACACGGGCGTTACCACGGGGTTACGGACACACTGCTGCCAGCACGCCACTCTCGTCATGGTATCGGTCGCTCAGCCTCATAACGCATCGTGAAAGATGTTAAAAGTTGCCACTTTTGTGAAGAATAGCATTTCTTAAGCCAAAAAATTGAAATTTCTGTCTCGGTGTCTTAGTTCACGTGAGGATTATATACCACGAGTCATTCAAATGGAAAGGGAATATCAAGTGAATTTAGCGAGTCAGTTTAGTACCATACGCGGAAGTAATTGCACTGTCACGGTGTTGCCAAATGTTTGTAACGATGTTGCCAATTATCAGCTGTGATAGGAACAGCTCTGTAGCGTTATAGCAGGACAATCCTGTGCTCGTGTCATAGGAGGATACGGAGAGGAGGCGCGGGGTTTGGTTAATATGCAGCGTTTTCTCCTACCAGCTGTGTCAAACATTTAGGTATGTAATCTTCCATCACGATTACAGTTTCTCACAAAATATATACGAATAAAACACTTACCTTGTTACTTTGTTGCAAAAGATTATTTCAGTACAATAAAAAGTCTTTGGAAATCAACTTTGCCAACCTGTCACGAAAAGTAAGATAACAAACACTTTCAACCTCGAAATCGATTGCATGTATGTGCAGTCTTGTGATCATACAAGTAGAATTTCATGAATTGCACGAGAATGAAGAAAAATGTTGGTGCGAATGGAAGCTGTAAGAAACACAGTTACCTAATTATTCTGTACCACGTAATAATCAATTCATTTGCTAATTCAAAAGAGAAGAAACTAAAAATTAAGGCCATTAAGACAGAGACTAAAGTACAGATGCGGGCACTGTGCAGATCTGCGCTTTTTCATCTTCAGATCTATACAAATAATGTATACTAACCAGCGTATTCATTGCTTTCGTAATGTTTCCCTCTTGTTTAGTCTTCTTATGATGAACTTATGATGAAATGGATCCACACCCATGAGTCTGATTTTTTCTTTGTATCCTTCCATCTGCTATCTTTGTGTGTTATTGTTCGGTGTTCAAAAAGCAAAATATTATGCCTGCTTCCACGCGGTATTAAAATGAGGTCGCAAACTGTGGGACGTTTGTTTTACAACCTTCGTACCTGGATAAAGAGCTTTTCCTATTTGAGATATCTGTGAACGTTGCTGCATAATACGATTTAAGAAGAATCTAAATTTCTTCAGCTACGCCAATGTTTAAAGAAATCGTGTTAACGGCACTAAATCGCGGTTTGTAAATCATTTACCAGCCGTACTCTGCCGAATTTCGCTGGTTCGAAGGCAAAAGCTTACTGACAAATTTCACAGAAGGAAAAGGGGGACGAAATGTCTCCCACTCGAAGGTCATGTTGTTTTACTTAAATGATCACAAAATCGGGTAAAGCGAACAATGAGGTTGTCAGTATAAGCACATTACTGTTGTCAATATGATGTTGCACCGCCCAGGCCCTGTAATGATAAAGGGCCTCGTTTAGGTCAGGCATATTGTACACAAAAGTGGAAGAGAGAGCACCACTAAATTATACAATCCGTATGCATTCCATACACACAGAAATTACTGTTACAGTGTACTTATGGAGCCCAATGAGTGAATTGCATATTTTCCGGTGAGAAAGAGCACTGGCAAACAGTCTTCGCTACATTAGGTTACTTAAACTGGCGTCACTTTGAGCTAGAATTTATGGCCAGCGACTAAATGTAAGGACAGTGAGTCGGTTGCGGGTTTTGAAACTGTGAAATACTTTCCTTACATTATGGAAGCGAATATTAAATTTGAACTAATATTGCGAAAATTTTGGACTTGGATAGCTTAGAATGAAAATCTTTCTGTTTATTGCAAAGGAAAACAATTGATTTTCTAAAACATTCTGTGTCATACACAACTTGAAACAGGCCACGTCGACCAAATCATATCGAAGAACCGACAGTGACGTATATTGGAAGGCAGTAAGATCCCTTGGCTTTTGGTTTGGCAGTATTCATTCGACAGCCATTTCTAGGCGCAAGTAAATGAAGAAAGGCAGCGCGTTTTCGTTATCAAGTAAGGTCTTCATCAATTACTTTAGTTTTAATGTGATCTACGAGTAATTGCTGATGTTTGATATTAACATGAAAAGGATTCCGTAGACAGAGAAAGAATTTGTTCTTGATCAACTACTTCTATAATGACCAAAAGGACTTAAATGATCTTCAAGCACATGTGTTCCAGCAGCGGTATGAAGAAAATGATAGTAATAATGACGGTGATAATCGAATTATCCGGTAACTTCACACTTCACAGTGGATTTTCTGGAGCTAAGAAATTTCCTGAACTAGTGAAAATTTCCAAATGGCTTCAAATCGAGGCTGTGACGCCTAGAAGAGTCTTTACATCCTGCTGACATGAGAATAGCATAATCTCCACATCAGAAGCTTGCTTCTACTTAACCATTTAATAGACTCGCGTTTTTTCCACCGTGACTAGTAAGCTAAGCGTATCATCCATTACAGTACACTCCTGGGGCTGGGAAATGTGGCCGCAATGGTCTGGTGGAACGAACTATCACAAGTGCAATGCGTGGGTTCAGGCATTTACTTTTAAGAGGTAGAAACAGATTTACTTTTCCTCTGGTAACCTCAAGAGAAAGACGTTATAATCCAGAATCCGCATTAAACATCACATTCCTTCATTCCAAACTGGGCAGAGCCGGTTTACGTTGGAAAATGACATAGGTAGAGGTCAGGGTAAACAGAAATACTGTCACCAGTAAACTTACTTACATTAGAAAATTTTATTTTATTTGATGAACTGATAGCCGCCTAAAGGAACAGGGCTCTTATTTTACTCTTACTTGATAGAACTAGAGAGGTTGAAAAATTTGGTGCTGGACTGTGATTCGAATTCGTATCTCCTCTTTCGAGGATCTGAATCTCTCGGAACAGTATAGTTCAATCATTTCATTCCTTTTCCCAAGACTGCAGTCTTCTCTAGGTCTCCCCCAAAGGTAAATATGTGGGTCCGATTCCTGATCCAGTACAAAAATATTCATAACTTCCTTTCAAGCCCTATCACGTGCACACCGGCCTGCTAGTGAAAATTAACGTGCATTTTTAATGTCTGTTCATGTTGCCAACAATTTCTGGGCAAACACGCACTCATCTTACTGTTGGTGAGTAAGCAATTGATACTTAAGCAATATTCGTGGACAATAAAGAAGAACGATAGGAGTGCGTTTCGATTGTCGCTCGGGCACAAAAATTTGTGTCCTTATTTTAGATTAAACCCCTAGTAGCTGGCAAGAAAAACCTATATGTAACATTTGGTTTTACTTAGTTAACAATCCGATTACGTCTTGGGCTCGTATCTCCGTCGCAGAACTTCACATCATGCGCTTCATCTTTAAATTCATACACAATTCGTTACTTGTGAATTGAGGTATATGAGACATCTTTCATGGTTAGTTAACAGGGATGAAAGGGTCTTGATGGGAGTCCCGGTTTATTACAAAAACTGTCGTCTTTTATTTTCAAGTTTAGATTTGATTACTGATATAGGAGAAAATTTCGGTACTTCATGACTCTTCATTGATAGTCAGCAATACGATATGATTAGATTAGATTAGATTAATACTTGTTCCATAGATCATGAATTCGACATTTCGTAATGATGTGGAACGAGTTATTTTAATGAAAGATTTCTTTACATACCAGTATTCAATGTCTTTACAACAATTTTTCACACACACACACACACACACACACACACACACACACACATTCTCTTTTTATTTTTATTTGTTTGTTGTGCTCGACTATCTGCGAGTCACGAAAACGTCCGTGAAAGAATTTCTTAGTTTTGAGTACAGTTACGAAAGAAATATAAAAACGACTATGAGAGTTACTGATTTATGATGCTTAGTAGCAGTCAGTTCTGAGTATTATTAGAAACTAAGCTCCAGTCCCTAAACCAAGTTACAGAAATGCGAATCAGACGCATTACGTATTCCAGGCCGTAGCAGTCGTGTCTTTGAGGCGCCAGCTATGGTCACTTCCCAGCCCGCTGTAGGATCACATCGATTCGTCTTCTTCCTGCTGGTAATGTAACTGAGATTTGGTAACAACGCAAGGTATGTATGGCAAATCTGTGACCGACGAGTTACTTCCTGGTGTGCACGGAATTAAGCCTCAAAGTTCACTTGATTTCTCGTGTCATTTCCATCGCATAACCTGAGTTGTTATCGCTTGAGGTGTAACAGAAGATTGTAAATTTACGGTTTTCAGCCCAGCAAAGTCATTGAACGTGGCAATCGCAACTAATCTCGTCCTGTAAATAGCGGTTTACGAGTTGTAGGTACTATTGACCTAAGAGGATGGCGCAAACCATATCTATCCGCTAGCTCTGTGTTGATGTGCTGACCTGCGAAAACGCGATTCTTATGGTTCGGGGTTCCAGCCTCGCTGAATGTGACGTTTTTACCCCTTCTGTGTAAGAGCTGCAAGCAGTCAGATCAAACATCGATAAGCAAATCGTAAGAAAATACTTTCAGCTCATAGTGCAATGGTGAAAAACTTACAATGCTGCACAACAGGTAACACCTCTTTCCACTGCTGACAAGCAAATTTAAAGGTTTCTAGGAATACGTAACTTTATTTATGAAATGCCACGTTTGCATACCTGTTGAGTATGACACAGCATACCGTTTAAACACAGACCCAATCGAAATCTAAGTGAATAGTGTTTTACCAATTTGTGCAGATAGAGGCACGCTTGTGTACAGATACTCAGTTTTGTTAAAACAGACTTTCGTCGTAAGGTTATCGTGGGTAGTTTTATTTCATTTCTTACAATACAGTGCACAGTTTTCGTAAGGTTTCTTCTAGTGTTGTTAAAACAAATTAATCATCAACGATATTTGCGAATTCTCTGATGTTATCTATAACAGTCTGACAATGCACATGCAGTATATTGATTACATGCATGTAGAAAACTTGTTCCGAGTTAAAGCCGTCAAACAAGGTTTGAAGAAGAATAAAATGCCACTACCAGACGACAGCTAATGTAGTAAATACTTTTCTGACTATTTTGGCACGATGCTCTCTCCCCATACATGATACAAAAGCTTCGAGCGCATCTGCTGCCTGGCCGTCTATTAAACCTGAAAAGGACAAAATGACGCAGAAGTTAGCATTTTTTCCACATGCGACTATTTTGGGTTGAGAAGTGAAGAGAATTATGTTCAAAGTTCCATTAAATTGATAACTTTAGCAGACAGCAGAATTGCGTTTAAAAAAAATGTAGTAGCGAATGTAATAGAACACACGACGTCTTTTCAACAGTGCACGACGCTTACTGTTACGCTACTAGCTGTGACATAGGTACAGCACCTCTGGAAGTGAACAACAGTTCCTCCAGAACTTCGGCATTTCACAGTGCTGTGAGACAATGCATGTGGCCGGATGTAGACTTCTGAGAGACGGACAGTTACATCATTTATTTTCTACAAACAGATAGCGCAATAGAGTAGCTCAAATGGAAAGAAACACTTCCTATTTAAATTTCTGCATCCTACACTATTGGCAGTTCTGTGTAGGTGGCAGTTACGTTATTTTATTTCGGTGATTACAAAATAGAGACGAATGTATGCACTGGGTAGCCAAGGCAGCTAGTTCATGGCGATTCGGTCAACCAAGTAAATGAATGTACTGAAGAGCCTGCAAACCACTACAGGGAGCCTGTGTGTCGGAATTCTCATCTTGTATGCCGCAACGGTGTTACGATAGAGAAATGAGTCGCAGAGAAGTGGGTGTGGTGGTCTGTTGGACTGATGATAGTTTCAAATGCTGTTGGTCTCGGTTCGATTCCAACTTCTGCCGATGTTTTTTGATAAGGAGAAGTAGATTCTATTCTCTTCTGGCTACGCCAGGTGAGGAAGGTATAATGGCATTGTGGTTTGAAAATCACATTAAACATGATATTCCTTCTCTACCAAGTAGACGTTAGGTGGAACCACAATAAAGTAAGGAGTGGCGACATGTAGAACTCTATTATCAGTAACTTTTCTTATACTAGTTATCTATTTCTAGTGACGAAACAAACCCTGTGTATGGTCACAGGACACTTATTCCGTCTTTTATTGAGTTTCTGTATGCCGATAAAATTGGTTCTGAACTGGGAATGCAACTCAGACCGCCCTTAACGCGGAAATTGATCCCTTCGTGACAATACAGCTCGACTACAACTTGTTGTTTGTTCAAAACTGCAGATTCCTTAACATATCCACATATTGCGCATATATGGGTGGAATCCTGGCCCAGCAATAAACTTTCACTATGTGTTCTCAAGCTATAGCATGAGAACACCTATCTGCTGGTGGATAACAATTTTTATTTCTAATGCATTTTCATTCGTTGTCAACACGAACGACATCTGACGTTTTTGACTCCCAGTGAGACACAGAACTATTTGCGAGATCACTGTAAGTTCAGAGATGTTATTCCGAGTTGCTGGTGGAGAAAAATTCGGTAAGTATTGCCTCTTTGTGTGTAGTCAACAACGATATGTTTGGGGTTCGATTCTCAGTCAGCACTGAACACTTCGTCATATTATTTCTAGTTCAAACATGCTCACATGTCGCTGCTGGTGTAACAAACCCATACTTAACGTTCCTTTTCTCTAGGATATTACAGCGATATGTGCCGGGTTGGAGTCCTGGAAAGGAAAAATTAATGTTTCGTCTCGTCATTTGATTTAATACATCTAGCTACTGCCGAGAAAATCCGATATTACACATAGCTTTTGATGTGTTACGAGAAATGACTGGTGATCCACTGTTAATGTTGAGATTTCCTTAGAGTGATTGTTGCTGTTAATCGCGTTTTTGTACTGTTTCGTCCAATATCCAGTTTCCAGAGCCACTCACCGTTGAGCGACCTTCAGCACGTGGATGGAAAACCTTTTAGAGAGCGAAAAACTTTTTTCCAATTGCCGTACAGCTTTGTAACTCCATATATTGTCTCAAGTATTTAATTTTGACTAAGGATTACTGTACGATATATGTAAAATAATCCGTTTTCTCAGAACTTTTGGAATGTCACTTGTTGTAATTAAAGTTAGTTTATGAGTGTTATGGGGTTTCTCATCGCAAAGACCGTATTTTCTAATATGTTTTGTATGACGATATGAGTTGACGCTTAGACTGACTGCCATAAAGATCTTTGGTCTCTTAGTAGTCTCTTGTGGTACCCACTGTCTGTAGTCAAACGACTGTACCCCACGGGGTTTTGGTGTTTAGAGGACCTGCAACACAGCTACGTTATGTTGGTTGCATATGGCAGTGACCCACTTTTTTTGCTGTCAAGTGTACGTTAAAAGAAATATTCCCAGTTTAAAATTAAGTAGGAATTGCCTCAAACTAACGAAATGTAGGAAAATGTATTTTATTTACCTCGGGACACATGCCTCTGTCCTCTCGTTCAAGTCTGAAGTGATATGTTATCCTTAGGTGATCACAAAATGAAACAAAACAACTGCTAAATAGAAGTTGGGAACTTTCACAATCGTTGCAGTCGAGAGTGACGCAGAAAACTGATGTAGCTGAGCTGTGGCAAAGTAAGAACCAAACCTGCACGATCGTGTGGACCAGTGTGGAAAGGATTAAACAAGGCTTCAAAATATATGGACAGCGGGCCAACAGAAAATAAGGACGCATGAAACGTAGTGATATACGGATAGTGGCTCTACCGAAACAACATTTTTATCTTTGACAGTAGGCAATGATAGCTAATTGCTACACTCAACGTACACCATACTACCTAGATGTAAAACTCTGAACTCGGAGAATGGAACTTCGGCGTGCCAGCAAACACTTGTCATCTGCGTAATCCGTCATGTTGCAGTTAGAAAATCAAATATCCTTTTGTCTCTACTTGATAAAGAAAGCTTTTCTTACTTCTGGCTTTGAACTTTATTGACAAAAAGCGATGTATAGGCTCACGTGGGAGCATAACGTAAAAGTATTTTGATTTTGCGTTCTCGTGACTTTTCGTGGCAGCCTTTTCGTAATTTGGCAAGAAATGAAATACGAGCAGCGTTGGCCGGCACGCTGACACAGCTGGAATTCGACGTCCAGATGTATAGAAATCACTGGTTATATCTGACCAGTATTATCTCGGCCGATCACGTGTAAACGCCGACGACGTTACTTTTCTACAGTATTTATGTCGCTCTACGACGTCCGACCCGTCTTCCGGCAAGACTCAAAGGAACCAGTTTACCTTTGAAGATGTGCAGCACAGCACTGCACGAAACTTCAGGAACGGAAGTGTTTCGTAGACGACGGTCATATTACGAGGAAGACTCACCAACAGCTACCGGTGAAAATTTCTTCCATGACATTCGAAGCGGGCATCTCCGAATCACCCGCCATAGAACAGGCGTGTGTTAGTGATATCGGCTACGGAGGCGAGTACAAATTCAGACACCACATTTTATAAAAAAAGTTTTGTGCTTTTGTTTGCCAATGAATATGAAATGCGTAATGTTTGTGTCACGCCAATTTACTGATTGATATGTTGTTGAGCAGATGGTGTGCTCAATCAGTTTTACTGTAATCCAAAGAAATTAAACTACTTAATCTGGAAAACCAATATGTAGTGCCTATAATTATATGAATCCCTCTGCAATTTATCCAGTCTCGTGAGCACCGTATTCTATGGCCCTATGCAATAAACTGATAAAATTTCCTATACAAATAAACTACGAAATAAATTTTCCTTAGCTCGAGATTCGCTAATAATGTAATCTTGGTATTCCGTTCTCTCCACATTAGGCACAGAAAATATTCCCTCTTGGCACGTTGAAGTGCAATGCCGGCCATAACATAACTTCATACAAATAATATCGGTAGAATGGCTGGTAAATGAATAACCTTCAGTGAAAATACTCGATACTGGCTCTGTTCTGTACAATGCTGCTCACATTGGAAGTGTTACAACATTAATACTTTTCTGATTCTGGCACATTAATGTTTTTCTGATTCTGACTGAAAAATTATTTCTCTAAAAATATTCATTGGATTTAAATAAACACGAGATGAAAGAGGATGAGGCACTGATAGTGGGATATGCTATGAGCGAATGCTTCAGTTTGAAAATTGTATTCTAAATAAGGTGTCATCTTCACAAAAATCTGATATGAAACATTTTACTTTAACTTCAAATTCAGTGAACTTCTCAACTGTTCTACAATTCTCACTGTCGTAATTAAAAACACTTGGATTGTTACATAACGAAAAGTCTGGCATCGTTTGGAAAATAGATTCCAAAATTTAACTTCCCTGTATCAGGATTACAAAACACACAAAATATTACAAATCAGGTATACCTAATCAACCTATACATTAAATCTGATGGAAAATACTTGGTTCCAACATTTAAGGGTCAGCACAGCAAAAATTAACGGAATCCACATTGCGTTGCTGCATACTTAAAACCAAATATACAAAATTTCATTACCTTACAAATTTGTTCCAGCTGCTTTATCTTTGAGTTACAGAATAAATTTATTACTCTTCTATAATTGCCATGGGCAATGCTTAGTAATTGTTAACGATCAGTATCACTTCAATTCCTGATAATCTCACAGAGTCACAAATTAATAACACACTTTATACTTTTATAGAAATAAATACAACCTAACATTTACTGGCTCTGTGTGAGTATAAACAGTATCATTCGTCCATATACCAACAACTAAGCTCTCCCAGCTAGCCACAAGCCTTAAGTCTTATATCCTACCTACGACAGAGTGCAACGGCAACTGCTACCGCGCTCCGCGCGCCCCTGCTTACAATCGATTCTGCCACTCAGGCAACATCTTTGGTTCAATAGTGTCAAAAGTACAATCTCTTCCTCATATGACAATCGTTTCATATTACAAAGTCCACGTACACTAGACCCCTCACAACAGTAACAAAAAATCATCTCCAGACAGAAAGAAGTCTCTGTAGTGCCAGATGGTGTAGTATGGGGCGGTAAACGCAGCTCTGACTGCAATGGACTGAATCGGTCTCTTCACCGGTAGATCGTAACCAAAAGTGCCGATTATAAGGATCTTGTGCTGTTCCTGCAGCGATGTGTGTTGTTTCATGCCAACGGCTATCTCGATTGCAACAATCTCCTCCATCTCACAGTTTGGCAAATATACCGAAGGAAAAAGGATGCCTTGGCTGATCAGTCGTATTACGTACACTATGTGATCAAAAGTATCCGGACCTTTAGCTGAAAATGACCTACGAGTTCGTGGCGCCCTCCATCGGTAATTCTGGAATTCAGTTTGGTGTTGGCCAACCTTTAGCCTTGATTACAGCTTCCACTCTCGCAGGTGTACGTTCAATCATGTGCTGGAAGTTGTGTTGGGGAATGGCAGCCCATTCTTCACGGAATGCTGCACTGAGGAGAGATATCTATGTCGGTCGGTGAGGCCTGGCACGAAATTAGCGTTCCAAAACATCCCAAAGGAGTTCTATAGGATTCAGTTCAGGAGTCTGTGCAGGCCAGTCAGTTACAGGGATGTTATTGTCGCGTAACCACTCCGCCACAGGCCGTGCATTGTGAACAGGTGGTCAATCGTGTTGAAAGATGCGATCGCCATCCCCGAATTGCTCTTCAACAGAGGGAAGCATGAAGGTGCTTAAAACATCATTGTCGGCTGTGCTTGTGGTAGTGCCACGCAAAACAACAAGGGGTGCAAGCCCCCTCCAAGAAAAACACGACCGCACCATAACACCACAGCCTCCGAATTTTACTGTTGGCACTGTACACGCTGGCAGATGACGTTCACCGGTCATTCGCCATACCCACACCTTGCCATCGAATTCGTCACTCCACACAACGTTTTTCCACTGTTCGGTCGTCCAATGTTTATGCCCCTTACACCAAGCGAAGCGTCGTTTTACATTTCCCGGCGTGATGTAGGGCTTATGAGCAGCCGCCCGACCAAGAAATCGAAGTTTTCTCACATCCCGCCTAACTGTCATAATACTTGCAGTGGATCCTGATGCAGTATGGAATTCTTGTGTGATGGTCTGGATAGATGTGTGCCTACTACACATTGCGACCCTCCTCAACTGTTGGCGGTCTCTGGCTGTAGGTACCTGGCTGTAGGTGGCAGCACAATACACCTAATACGAAAAACGTATGTTTTTGGGGGTGTCCGGATACTTCTGATCACATAGTGTACTGGTAAACGCCTCTAATGTTCTTTCACACCCTTTAAGTAGCCTCATACACTGATGAGTGGTAGGACGGGGTCCAACAACAAGGAACAGCGCTGGTAGTTGAGAGCACCAATGTTGTTTTATTCAGTAGAACATCAACACAGATTCTTTGTCCCACTTTTTTTTTTTTTTTTTTTTTTTACAGATTTCTTAACAAGAAAAATTTCTCAGATTCCCGAAACCTGCATTTTAGCTATAAAACTTTGCCGAAGACAGAAGATTCAGTTTTTTTTTATAGGCTTCAAAATATCTTGAGCTGACTATGGACATAAAATTCAATGCCATTGGTACTCATCCCAAGCTGACAGTAAATGCATGGACTACCAGCTCGGAGACCATGGCTGCGGTTACACTTGACGCTGCATCACAGACAGGAGCGCCTGCGATGGTGTACTCAACGACGAGCCTGAGTGCACGAATGGCCAAACGTCATTTTTTCGGATGAATCCAGACATCATGATGGTCGCATCCGTGTTTGGTGACATCGCGGTGAACGCACATTGGAAGAGTGCATTCGTCATCGCCATACTTGCATATCACCCGGCGTGATTGTATGGGGTGCCATTGGTTACACGTCTCGGTCACCTCTTGTTCGCTTTGACGGCATTTTCAACAGTGGACGTTACGTTTCAGATGTGTTACGACCCGTGGCTCTGCCCTTCATTCGATGCCTGCGAAACCCTACATTTCAGCAGGATAACGCTCGACCGCATGTTGCAGGTCCTGTACGGGCCTTTCTGGATACAGGAAATGTTCGACTGCTACCCTGGCCAGCACATTCTCCAGATCTCTCACCAACTGAAATTGTCTAGTCAATGGTGGCCGAGCAACTGGCTCGTCACAATAAGCCAGTTACTACTCTTGATGAACTGTGGTATCGTGTTGTAGCTGCATGGGCAGACGTACCTGTACATACCACCCAAGCTCTGTTTGACTCAATGCCCAGACGTATCAAGGCCGTTATTACGGCCAGAGATGGTTGTTCTGGGTACTGATTTCTCAGGATCTATGCACCCAAATTGCGTGAAAATGTAATCAGATGTCAGTTCTAGTATAATGTATTTGTACAATGAACACCCGTTTATCATCTGCATTTCTTCTTGGTGTAGCAATTTTAATGGCCAGTAGAGTATATTACATATGATGGAGATGTACTGTGGCATATTTGCATAAGAGCCTGTGATAGAAACTTAGATCTGACGAAACTGGTCATCAAAAACAACATTATAATTAATCATCTTGGTTGTTGAAGATTTTATTTCTATGTTTCATATTACTGGATCTCTTCACAAACAAAACACGTTTATATCACGTTATTGAACAAAAATGGAAATCACTCTAAAATGTCAAAGTAAAAACTGAACAACATATGCTTGAATATGCACATCATATGCATTAAATGCATGTTTGCAATTGCCAGAATATAAATCCGTAGCCGGATCTTGCCAAGGCAAAGTATTTCATAATTTATCACTGCATTCGTATCGATATTTTAACCAGTATTAAATACAATATGGTGTTGCAGATTTAACAAGTTACCTGTATAGGAGTGCTCTGATATTGTACGACGGCGTGCTGGGCAGTAATGCCAGCGAATTTTGTTTGCGAAAACCCTTGAAGATTTTTAAAGATAACAGACTCGATTACCTTTCTACATCTTTAGTCTACGTGACCACACACTTACTTCTCAACATAGTCAGCGTGGCGACGAACACGTTTCTCCCAGCCAGTGTTCAGTTTGTTGATACCGTCACTAGAAAGTGTTGGACTTTGTTGACGGAACAACAACTTCACCTCTGCTTGCACCGCTTCTCGAAAGTAATATTTAAGTTTTGGAAACAGACGAAAATCGGATGTGGTCTAGTCGGGACTGTATGGAAGATGATATAAGACAGTGTAAGGTGTCAGGCAAATCCAACACCTTCCATGAAAACCCTGACATGATAAGCAAATCCGGCAGTATGTCACATAGCTCCGAATAAATCCTGACATTAAATTAACCAAAGTAATACGATTAACGAGTGAGCAAATGGAATACCACAGACTAACACAAGACCGCCTAAATGCAGAAGCCGAGAGCAGAACCGTGTTAAGCTAAAAGGCCCTACGATAAGGGACGGACACCCACATCGTCGGCCAACCGCCAGGACCACCCCCAGCCCATGTTGAAAGATAGAGCCCTCCAGAAGAACAGTATAGATCTTACGATAACACTAAAAGGACCACACCAGCTGAAAGTTTTAGGGTGAGACTTTTTCGCGTTTCTGTTACGTCGCAAACGTTAAAAACATTGCCCCACCAGAAAAGTATAACGTTTCTCATTGGATAGGCAGAATTTTTGTAGGCGGAGCTTAAGGTTAACATTGAGACCCTGATTGGTCAGTTGAAAACACAGCCAGATAGCTTTTTTAAACCAACTTCGGTAAATTGTAGTAAGGAGAAGTTAGGAGAGTTGTTGCTTCCGAGACGTCGAGGTGTGGAGCTGCACCGCCCGCTGCCCCCTGATGCTGCCTAACCAACGACAAGGTAATGAACGCACGCGATGCCGCATAACAGCGCATAAAGCTTCACTCAGAACCGCAGAAGTCTCATCTGTTACACCCCCTGTTTGCATAATACTAGTGTCGATCGTCAATTAAAGCTCATGGTATTCACATTTGCTACGTAAGTTAAAATCTGAAACGCGATGATTTTTCTGTTATATAATTATTGAGAAGCCACATCAGCCACTGTAATTTACGACAAGTTAAATAAGCAATTAAAGATAATTGAGGGTCACTGTAGACCATTTTGATAGTTTTCTCTTTTGTGAAACTTAATTTAAACCTAGATTATAGATGTGATATGGAATAGGTCATTCTTCGATCCATTGTAGAACTTGGAAACCCACTCAGGGAATATTCGTTCACATTTTTGTTGAACGCAGTTGGTTTTTACCATCCTGTATTAAAACATTTCCTTTTATCAATAGTGCAATTTATAAACGATGTTTTGTGAGTAGAATAAAATTTCCAATGGTGAACTTAACTGCTTTTTCGACGTTATTTTACCAGCTAACTAAAAATAGGAAAGCCTTGAACCCCTTCCACTAAATTTAGTTAGTATTAAGATTCTTTTACAGAGAGTGCAGTGGAGCTGACGCTGAAATCATTAAGTATTTGATTATATGATCTCTAGTCTCACTGAACTCTTCTGAGCTCTACATGTCATGTGTGGTGTGGCGTCTCTTTACCAGCAACAGGTCCCAGGTTCAAACTAGTCAATTCCCTAAAGAACACGCTCAGAGCGTTGTTGCGCGAAAGTGGTAGGGAGACACGACTTAGAACAAACAGACACCACGCAGAATGTTAGAACAGTGGACCCGAGACGTCTGATTGTTGCAAATGTCGCAGCGCTAGTGTGTGGTCTGGCATTGTCATGCTGAAGAAGAGGACGAAATCTTCTGCGACTAGAAACTAGAATACAGCACGCTGTTGCTGACGCACCGACATACCGCCATATTACATGCTACAATTCTGGGCCCTCTATCGGCAGTATAGTGCAACTACCATCAGTGAAGCGAGGAAATTGAGCAAGTAATAAGCATGACTTGTAACACCTCAACCGATATTGACAACAGAATAAAAAATTTCGAGGACATTACTTTTCAGCACGTCCTCGTATATTCACTGTGATATTTCGCCGGCCGCGGTGGACTAGCGGTTCTAGGCGCTCAGTCCGGAACCGCGCGACTGCTATGGTCGCAGGTTCGAATCCTGCCTCGGGCAGGGATGTGTGTGGTGTCCTTAGGTTAGTTATGTTTAAGTAGTTCTAAATTCTAGGGGACTGATGACCACAGATGTTAAGTCCCATAGTGCTCAGAGCCATTTGAACCATTTTTTGTGATATTTCATTTATTTCAGAACTCTTTTTGAAGATGGAGTCAAAACGTAAGCTGGGCAGAGCTCCCGCATCAGGCTTCGTGGGAATAGTTTGAAGCTATTCTCCATAAAACTGTTACGTCCGTGCGAATTAGAGATAGTTCTGGTATCGAGTATAAGTAATGCTGGGGACTATTTCCGAAGACGAGACTAAATGCTAAAATTGAATCACACGATGAAAGCTGATGATGTAAATATAATTGATACGGCTAATTTGAAAAGTGAAATTGCAGGGAGCTTGGATTTTTGGTTTGGAGTTTTTAAGATGCTGAAAGAAAGACCACTTTTAACACTGAAAAAAAAAATAACACGCCATTATAAAAATAATGAATAATTCCAATAATCAAAATGGCAAACTTTCAAAGTTGTAGATACAGCAAACAGTAGGAGAATAAATGCAAACATCTGGGAAAGGGTCTGGGGTAAGACTGTAATAATCATATAGAAATGAAACAATTCTAGTCACAAAGCTGTAACGTGATTGTCATAATGTTAGTATAACAGATGGATGGTGCTAGAAAAGGGAAGATGTTGCATTTATGGCGAGAGTTGGAAGCAAATGGCCATTAGAAAACAAGAATCTTGAAGTTACTGAAATTCTGTAAAAATGGCTATTCTGTCCCTATGCATCATCTCGCGATCGCGGCGGGATCTCACCGTGTCGAATTGTAGGTGAAGGCAGAAGCGGCCGCCGAAGCAGTCAATGACGGCACACCATCGACCCTCCTCAGCGGCTAAATTCAAGTCATCCCGAAATCTTTCTCTCTCAGCTTATCTGCTTGGAGATGGATTCTGGTGGCGTCGCAGGTCGTGTTAGGTGAAGTCTGATGGTGGAGGCTCCCGCAGATCAAGAGATGAAGTAAATTTCTACCAAACGTTTACCAAATGGAAAATCCTTTTCTCGGTGTTTTGCGTTCTTTACCCTGTTGAGATTGGCTGTACTACAGATATTCCGACTGGTAAAAGCATTCATTAGAAGGCACTGGACCCCTTCGCTGATGTTTACCTCAGGCTGTTAACCAGTGTTGAAAAAGTCGTCACACACTGTTTATACCTCGCTCTGTGGCCAATGAAAAGGGTCCTTACTACTACAGTCGAGTTTTTCTTTCTAGATTCCAGTTTGTTTACAATAGCCATTCCAACAGTTCTTATTTTGTGTAAATATTTAGTTATTGTGAAATCAACCATCGGAAGCGTCCCATTCTTTCAAAGCGCTGCAAAACTACACGTTCACTCTCTGTTTTCTAAGTATTATCCATACCATTTGGTGTGTTGCCTTTGCAACACAGTTTTCTACGTTGTGCGCAGAGTAGTCTCTTCATGGACCTTGTTAAAAACAGCGTCCCTTCTCTTTCCACTTTTAAGTCGTGAAACGTTCGCTGGTGGCCACATGAGATCGTATCTGTGTTGCTTGCAGTGCGTCCGGCGCCAAGCCGCAGTACTACGAAGAAAAGTCCAAGCGGTTGATACAAGAGTTAAAAGTATTAATCATGCAACAGAATTACGTACCGCTCTGCCGATTACCATTGCCCGAAACGTCGTTCTAACATCTTCAACTGTTCAACAAATACAGGAGTGCAAGTCGTAGATAATTCATGCTGTATTTAGGGGATTCACTTCAAATGAATCCCACAACGGTTCCTACAAATTTGCTACAGATGTGTTAAATTTTTATGCTTACACAACAGAGCTAATTTTCCATCTTTGACCACTTCATACTTGGGGTTTATGATGTTGGTAAACGACGCTGATTTTGATTTCACCACCGATGTCTAAATACCGACTGACGATAATAACCGACCCAAAAAACCAATGCTTTTAACATAGACATTAAAAGATGAATTTATAGAACTCCGTAAATCATATTCATCTAATTTCATTTTTGTTAATAAATACAATAATAATTAACATTTTACAGCAAACAACATAAAAAATAACACTTTGAGAGAAGTTTACCCTTCACTCTATTTCGTTTAAAACAGTCTTTCAGTAGCTGATGATGTGGCTTTGCAGCTCCAATACTTCCGTGCAACATTTAGTAACTTCAGTGTGAGACTCGTACTATACATAGTTTCCCAAAATTCCTTCACCATAGAAGACGAAGTAAATATTCCAGAATTCGAATCAATAACAACTGTCACACTGAGTAGCTTAGCCGTAGATATCCTCGGTATACCGAAGTAGCTTAATTCACTTAACAAAGCAAGGCCTCCGAAACAAATTGTATGCCGTTTAGGTTCCTTTCAAGTATGCTAATACAATAGAGTTTAGGCAACAGGAGTGGGATGGAGTAGAGATGTACGACTTCAGTTGTCTCGCATATGCAGATGACATAGTAATATTAAGTGAATCAAAGCACGAGTTGAAAGAAATGTACCAGAAAATGGACAATTATGCCCAGAAAGTAGGGCTCAAAGTGAATTGAGACAAAACAGAGTTCATGCAATTAGGAAGAAGCGAAGAGCAGGTACAATTTCTTGAGATAGATGGCAAGAGGTTCAAGAGAGTAAACCAGTTCAAATACTTGGGATCTTGGTTTACCACGGACAACAACATAAAAATGGACATCAAGGAAAGAGTAGCAGTGGGAACGAAATGCATGCATTCATTCAGAGGGACGCTTGGCTCTAAATCTATCGCAGTGAACACTAAGATGAAAATCTAAAACACAGTAATATGTCCAGCAGTAATGTACGGTTCAGAAACATGGAGCATGACTAAGCGAGAAAGGGAAAAACTATTAACATTTGAAAGAAGAGTAATGAGGAAAATATAGGGAACAGATTTAGATAACGGAGGATGGAGAAGGAGGAAAAACGAAGAAATCTACCTTCTGATGCCACAACCATCTATCCTACAGAAGATAAAGAGCAAAAGAATACAACGGGTGGGCCATGTAGCCCGTACGCCAGATGGAAGACAGGCGAAGATGGCACTAGCGGGGAAACCAAACACCAGACGCCCCATTGGACGACCGATGCAGCGCTGGATGGACGACCTGGCGAAGGACCTAGCAGCCCTGGGAACTGAAGACACCTGGAAGGACGGGGCACAATACAGGAAGGAATGGAGGCAGTTTGTGGAAGCAGCGCGTGGTCTGCAGGGCCTGTGATCACTGAATATCTATCTAATACAATAGCTCCATATTTGGCAATCATATATAACCGCTCGCTCGCCGAAAGATCCGTACCTAAAGATTAGAACGTTCCCCAGGTAACACTAATATTCAAGAAGGATATAGGAGTAATCCGCTGAACTCCAGACCCATATCACTAACACCGACTTGCAGTACGATTTTGGAACATACATTAGTACGTCATGAATTACCTCGAAGAAAGAAATATTGACAAACAGCCCATTCGAATTAAGAAAATATCGTTCTTGTGAAACACAAATAGCTCTTTATCCGCACGAAATAATGACTGAATGCTATCGATAGGGAATTTCAAATTGATTCCATTTTCTTAGGTTTCCAGAAGGATTTTGACGCCATTCCTAAGAAGCGACTCCTAATCAAACTCCTGCCTACAGGGTATGTTTTCAGTTGTCCGACTGGATTCGTGATCTCCTATCAGAAAGGTCACAATTCGTACAACTCATGGAAATTCATCGAGCAAAACAGAAATATTACCTGGCGTTCTCCAAGGAACTGTTACAGGCCCTTTGCTTTTCCTGATCTACATAAATGATTTAGGAGACAATATGAGCAGCCGTCTTGTATTGTTTGCAGATGATGTTGTCATTTATCGTCTTCTGAGGTGATCGGATAATAAGAATCTACTACAAATTGACTTAGAAAATATATCTGCATGATGCAAAAAGTGGTAATTGACCGTTAATAATGAAAATTATGAGGTCATCTATATGACTACTAAAAGGAATCCGCTAAATTTCGGTTAAGAGATAAATCACACAAATCTAAACGCTGTGAATTCAACTAAATACTGAGGGATCACTGTTACGAATAACTTAACTTGGAACGATCACGTAGATAATTCTGCAATTTATTCGCAGAATATTTAGTAAGTGGGACTGTCTGCACTACGCTTTTCCGTCTTTTTCCCAAATATTGCTGCGCGATTTGGCATCTGTACAGATAGGATTGGCGCAGGACATCAAAAAAGGGCAGCACATTTTGTATCACTGCGAAATAGGGGAGAGAGTGCCACGGATATGTAAGCAAACTGAGGTGGTAATCATAAAAACAAAGGCATTTTTCGTTGTGGCACGACCAATTTCATGAAATTTCAATCACCAGCTTTCTTCTTCGAATGGGAAAATATTTTGCTGGCGCTGACCTACATGGAGAGAAATGATTATAATAATAAAATAAGAGAAATCAGAACTTGCACGGTAATATACGAGTGGTGATTTTTCCCGCGCGCTGCTCAAGATTGGTATGGTGAGGAAATGAACACTCTATCAGGCACTTAATTGTGAAAAGTAATCTTGTAGATGTAGGCGTATGGTTATGTAAAGTCACGTTGTCGGCCGAGGAACACGTGAAATATAAGATTTTGTATCAATTTTTTGAACAATATATATAATCAGTATCGACATAATTCTTACCTCCTTAGATCTTTATTCAAATTATTGAAATTATTCACTTAAGAACTAAACACTCGAATGAAATACGTTTTGCTTTCAAGCAGTGGTAGTACTATCTTAATTTTAAATGAAATTTTCAACTGGTCAGGTAAGTTCGTTCGTATCGCAGTGGAACTTCAAGGCACGTAGTTGCACCTAAGGAGACTTCGATATTTCACTACCACGGTAGCTCAAGTATTTGCATTTTATTAGAGTTTGTAGTATACTGAGAGCAAACGCACTAGCAATGTCCGAATCACGTCTGTAAGGTGTAAAACACAAATGCCGTATACACCGATCAGCCAGAACATTGTGACCACCGACATACTATCAGTATAAATCCTTCCAGACAATAGCAGCTTCACGTGGCTAGTCAGACACATGCACGGTGCATGTAGTGTCAGAGAGTGTTGTATCTGTGAGCAGAATGGGGAAAGCGAGCGACCTACCTGAGGGCAGATTATCGTGGCATTTGTGAAACTGTACGACTTGTCAGCTGTTCGAGGAGCGCCATGGTGAGTGTCTTCAACTTGTGGCGAAACCGAAGTGAAACGGCGTCCAGACATCGTGGGGCTGGGCGGCCACCCCTCGTTACAGATGCCGGCCGTCGTAGCCTGAGCAGACCCGTAAAACAGGACAGGTGCCGAAATGTGGTGGAACTTCAAATGGTTCAAATGGCTCTGAGCGCTATGGGACTTAACATCTGAGGTCATCAGTCCCATTGAACCTAGAACTACTTAAACCTAACTAAGGACATCACACACATCCATGCCCGAGGGAGGATTCGAACCTGCGACCATAGCGGTCGCACGGTTCCAGACTGTAGCGCCTAGAACCGCTCGGCCACTTCGGCCGGCCTTGTGTGTCCAGATGCGGCCTCAACTCCCTCCAGCGATCCACCAAGGCCTCGCTGCTTCCATATCACATGTCGCCACTGTTATCCATGCCAAAGGTGGACACAGAGCTATTAGGTAGGTGATCATACGCTATGTGATCAAAAGTATCCGGATACCCCCAAAAACATACGTTTTTCATATCAGGTGCATTCTGCTGCCACTTACTGCCAGGTAGTCCATATCAGTGACCCCAGTAGTCATTAGACATCGTGAGAGAGCAGAAAGGGGGGCTCCGCGGCACTCACGGAGCTCCAACACGGTCAGGTGATTGTCACTTGTGTGCGCGAGATTTCCACACTCCTAAACATCCCTGGGTCCACTGTTTCCGATGTGATAGTCAAGTGGAAACATGAAGGGACACGTACAGCACAAAAGTGTACAGGCCGACCTCGTTGGTTGACTGACAGAGACCACCGACAGTTCAAGGGAGTCGTAATGTGTAATAGGCAGACATCTATTCAGACCATCACACAGGAATTCCAAACTGCGTCAGGAGCCACAGCAAGTACTATGACAGGTAGGCAGGAGGTGAGAAAACTGAATATAATCAAACAAGTTGCTGTTGAAAACACTACAAAACACTCATCATAAACAAACTCAGCAACAAGGTAAAACAGAAACATGCAGTACACACAGACAACACAGCAAATGGTACATACTAACATACAATAACAAAATATCACATAGAATACGAAACATCTTGAAAAAGCAAGGGATCCCAATAACATTCAGAACAAACAATACAGTTCAGAAAAGACTAAGACCAGTCAGAAAAACCTCAGAGAAATTCAGCAACGCTGGAATATATCAACTTACTTGCCTCTCGTGTCAGGCCCAACACACAGGACAAGCAAGCGGAAACTTCCGAACGAGGTACACAGAGCACATGAGAGCTCTAAAGAGTGACAGCACACATTCAACTTTTGCAGAACATCTAATGAACAAAAACCGTAACTCCACTGATATCGAATACGATCTACACATTCTGAGAAACTGCAACAGTCTATACCGACAACCAACAGTAGAAGAAAATTACTACATACAAAAGGCTATAGTCGAAGGGAAAAATGTAATAAACGAAAACACAACACTTTGCAACATCACACTCTTTACCGCTCTGAGAGAACTGACCAAGGACACAGAACAGAAAGCACACACACGCAAAAGAACCACTTCCCTATCATATACAGAGACATAAGTAATGAACAGAAGTTGTCGTAATTCGCGCTACAGTTTTTCATAGCCTCTCTCGCCACATGTGATACACCTCTTGCGACACACGATAACAGCAAGATTGCTTAATATTCTGGATCAGAAACAAAGTGCGAAAGTGTGTATAAAAGCAGCTACATACCATCCAATGAACGTGTGAGCACACGAACAGCTAAGTAACAGCTCAGTAAAAACCAAATAACTAGTTTTCACAAAACTACCACAACCCCAAGTATATATTGCTGACAATCGAAGTTCACCACAATAAATAATGTAGTATGAAAGCATCCATAGTAAACTACATTAAAAAAAAAACGAATAGTAAAAAAAATGTAATAATGTGCTACTGTGTGTGTATAGCCATGCTATTCTCTGCATGTTTTAGATTTAAAAAAAACCACTGATGATGGTGATATTTGTCACCGAAACTAGTTTGGGAGTATAAAGAAATAAGCGAATAACAAGGTATTTTGCAGCAAGGCAGACTCAATTTCTGATATTACCTGATTGAACGTATGCCTGAGAGAGTGGAAGCTGTCACAAGGCTAAGGGTGAGCCAACACCATATTGAATTCCAGCACTGCCGATGGAGGGGCCACATATTTGTAAATCATGTTCAGCCAGGTGCCCGGATACTTTTGATCACATGTGTAATGTCCTGGTTGATCAGTGTAGATGTTTGTTGTAAGGACTATGGTCCAACATTTCTCTTGATTTACACTACTGGACATTAAAATTGCTACACCACGAAGATGAAGTGCTACAGACGCGAAATTTAACAGAGAGGAAGAAGATGCTGTGATATGCAAATGATTAGCTTTTCAGAGAATTCACACAAGGTTGGCGCCGGTGGTGACACCTACAATGTGCTGACATCAGGAAAGTTTCCCACCGATTTCTCATACACAAACAGCTGTTGACCGGCGTTGCCTGGTGAAACGTTGTTGTGATGCCTCGTGTAAGGAGGAGAAATGCATACCATCACGTTTCCGAATATGATAAAGGTCGGATTGTAGCCTATCGCTATTGCGGTTTATCGTATCGCGACAATGCTGCTCGCGTTGGTCGAAATCCAATGACTGTTAGCAGAATATGGAATCGGTGGGATCAGCAGGGTAATACGGCATGACAGGCATCTTATCCGCATGGCTGTAACGGATCGTGCAGCCACGTCTCGATCCCTGAGTCTACAGATGGGGACGTTTGCAAGACAACAACCATCTACACGAACAGTTCGACGACGTTTGCAACAGCATGGACTATCAGCTCGGAGATCATGGCTGCGGTTACCCTTGACGCTGCGTTACAGATAGGAGCGCCTGCGATGGTTTACTCAACGACGAACCTGGGTGCACGAATGGGAAAACGTCATTTTTTCAGATGAATCGAGGTTCTGTTTACAGCATCATGATGGTCACATCCGTGTTTGGCGACATCGCGGTGAATGCACATTGGAAGCGTGTATTCGTCATCGCCGTACTGGCGTATCACTCGCCGTGATGGTATGGGGTGCCATTGGTTACACGTCTCGGTCACCTCTTGTTCGCATTGACGGCACTTTGAACAGTGGACGTTACATTTCAGGTGTGTTACGACCCGTGACTCTACCCTTCATTCGATCCCTGCGAAACCCTACATTTCAGCAGGATAATGCACGACCGCATGTTGCTGGTCCTGTCCGGGCCTTTCTGGATACCGAAAATGTTCGACTGCTGCCCTGGCCAGCACATTCTCCAGATCTCTCACCAATTGAAAACGTCTGTTCAATGGTGGCCGAGCAACTGGCTCGTCACAATACACTAGTCACTACTCTTGATGAACTGTGGTATCGTGTTGAAGCTGCATGGGCAGGTGTACCTGTACATGTCATCCAAGCTCTGTTTGACTCAATGCCCAGGCGTATCAAGGCCGTTATTACGGCCAGAGGTGGTTGTTCTGGATACTGATTTCTCAGGATCTATGCACCCAAATTGCGTGAAAATGTAATCACACGTCAGTTCTAGTATAATATATTTGTCCAATGAATACCCGTTTATCATCTGCATTTCTTCTTGGTGTAGCAATTTTAATGGCCAGTAGTGTAGCTTATATCAAACCTTCTTTAATTATTCTCTTGCCCTCTGAGAAAGTCCTATGAAATATAAAATAACGAACTGTTTAATATTCCGGACAACCGTAATTGTTGAAATTCGTGATGTTAGGAATAATTCCTCCCACAGCTGGTAAAAATGTTGTTCATTAAAAAACAACCGGTTCCGCGGCTTTAAGCCGCATCATCAGGTGAACAACGTTAAAAAATCACAGGCATGCAAGTCACTCCTAGTCAAAAGTTACTATTCAAAGAATGTCGTCAATGTTATGGCCAGCGAAAGCCCCATTCATTAAAAATTGCCTGCATCAGAATTACAGCACGGCAGTCTAGTGCAGTGGAAGTCAAAAGCGGCCCGCACGAACGAAGTTTCAGAGGAAACATACTGGTATTTTGCCTATGCAAATTAGGGAAAGTCCGGAAAACGTAAATGTGGATGGCCGGCCGGGGACTTGAATCGACGTCCTCCCGAAGGGGAGTCCAGCGTGCTAAACACTGTGCCAACCTCGCTTAGTTGCAGCTCCTTCCGCGGCACAGTGGGGGCGCCAGCAGCGGCCGCCTACGTGACCAGCACGCAGGGGGCCCCAGCTGCGTGGGACGGCCGTGGGCGGCGATGGTCCTTCCTGCGGCCGTGGTCACTCGCGGCGCGGTTCCCCGAAGGGAAGCACAGCAGTCCGAGAACGCCCCGGCGTCTTCTCCGTGCGTAAGCGCGTCTCCTACACTCTCGTTGGCGATTTTTTCCTCGTCTTCTTTTATCCTGTGCCGGAGACGGGAAAGATACCCGGATTATACGTTTGCATAAATTTTTCATCTGATACATAGAGGGAGATGACATAATTACTTTGAAGCTTGCTGATTACTTAGGCATCGGCCTTGCCGCAGTGGTTGCCAGCACGGTAGCTCAGCGTGTTCGGTCAGAGGGTTAGCAGCTCTTTGTAATAAAAAAAACTGAGTTAATCGCTCAACAATGAACTTAAAAGGATGTATTACGACGTCCGCCCCGAGCAGATGCAACGAACGAAAGCGAACAACAAAAAATAGCCGGCACGGTAACTCAGCGTGTTCGGTCAGAGGGTTAGCTGCCCTCTGTAATAAAAAAAAACTGAGTTAATGGATCAACAACGAACTGAAACGGGTGTCTTGCGACGTTCGCACCGAGCAGATGAAACGAACGAAAACGAACAAAATGAAATTAAAAAAAAAAAAACAGTGGATACACCGGTTCCCGCCAGATCACCGAAGTTAAGCGCTGTCGGGCGTGGCCGGCACTTGGATGGGTGACCATCCAGCCACCATGCGCTGTTGCCATTTTTCGGGGTGCACTCAGCCTCGTGATGCCTCCGGTCGAAGAAAACCATCATAACGACCGGGAGAGCGGTGTGCTGAATACATGCCCCTCCTATCAGCATCCTCAACTGAGGGTGACACGGCGGTTGGATGGTCCCGATGGGCCAATTGTAGCCTGAAGACGGAGTGCTTTTTTTTTTGTTGATTACTTAGTAGTAATATTTGGAAGAGCAGTGAGCGGAATCGATAGTGTCTTGAAAAAACATAGCAAAACAAAAATATAATGTGAACAACAAAAGCTCTAGCGGGTATTATTATCGATAGTAGAATGACGTAAAAGAATTGTACTACTTACACATCGCTGGTTATCTGGAACTTGTGGAGCTGATAGCGCTTTTTTTCGGCTTGGCTATTGTCTTGCTTTCTTTACATTCAACATTGCCCAAGAGTTACCGGTCACGCGTCAGAGTGCGAGTACATAATTGTTGCTCAGATTTCTCTCGAAAACAGGTTTCAGAGCACGTAGTTCTCACACATGATTGCACCTGTTTCACAGATTTACTATAGTTGTATTATGTGTAATATGAGCCAAAGGGCTTTGCACACGGTAGCGTTCTCGCTTCCCGCGCCCGGGTTCCTGGGTTCGATTCCCGGCGGGGTCAGGGATTTTCTCTGCCTCATGATGACTGGGTGTTGTGTGATGTCCTTAGGTTAGTTAGGTTTAAGTAGTTCTAAGTTCTAGGGGACTGATGACCATAGATGTTAAGTACCATAGTGCTCAGAGCCATTTGAGCCATTTTGGCTTAGCACACACACACACACACACACACACACACACACACACACACTTCTCAACGAAACTAAAAGATCACTTCTTGGAAACCCCTTATTTGTCTCCTGTTGCGATGCATAAGTTTGAATTTTGGGTTGCAGGTGTGCTCAACATTCTTGTGTAATGGTGCAAAAAGTGTGACGTCCTGCGACTTCACCGTCCGAGTTGGCGACGTTCCAAACAGCAAAGTGTCAACAAACGCGACATTGGCACCAAATTTTGCCACAATTCTGCTCACCGCCTCCGTTGATGTGTCACGCCATGGGAAGGACGTCGCAGCCACTCTAAACCGCATTTAACCCTTCTTTTGACACCTCTGCGTTGGAACTCAGAACCGCGAAGCCCAGCGTGGAAATCGCATGGTATTCTTATTGGTGCCGCTCAGAATCGATAGCCGGCCGGTGTAGCCTAGCGGTTCTAGGCGCTTCAGTCTGGAACCGCGCGACCGCTACGGTCGCAGGTTCGAATCCTGCCTCGGGCATGGATGTGTGTGATGTCTGTAGGTTAGTTAGGTTTAAGTGTTCTAAGTTCTAGGCGACTGATGACCTCAGATGTTCCATAGTGCTCAAAGCGATTTGAACCATTTGAACCATTCAGAATCGATACGAAAGATAACTTAGAAGTACTTAAACCTAACTAACTAAGGATATCACACACATCCATGCCCGAGGCAGGATTCGAACGTGCGAACGTAGCGGTCGCGCGGTTCCAGACTGGAGGGCCTAGAATCGGTCGGCCACAACGTCCGGCTGCGCTCTCTTGGCAGAAATCTGAAGTGCTGCTGCAACACTGCAAAAGCTTTGGAGTTTTACTGTATGAGTGTTGAGTCTTACGACCATGTGTCATATAATGTATCTGCAATGAACTTATGATATCGCTTCAGTCATTTATAATAATGATGTATTACCTTCAATAGTTTCATATAGCGACCGTAAATGGATACAGAGAACGCTGTTGTCTGCCTACGTCCTTGAGTAATCCCCTTCACCGCCTCACCTTTTTACGGTCACCTTTTCTTACATAAGCCCTATAAAAAGCACACGGAAACCTTTTAGTTTTTATCTCTTTTATCATGTAATGACATGATGAATACTGCATTTACACATTTAATACCGTTTTCGTGATGTTCACTACGCACACAACTAGAGTTTATACACCACAAAAAACTGTTTGAGGATTATCACAACTGTTGGGAGAAAAATGCAACACCCTCAAGAATGGTGTTCAGTGGCACCAGGATATAATATGAACATGCTAGGGGAGGGGGTGCAGTGCTAGTGATTCATTTGTCACGGTCTTCAGCTATCAGACGCCGCTCAGGTGGCCCTCTTTCTTTTTCACTCCGTATCAGTAACTGTGCTGAGTTCAAAGGTCAACAGTGTTTACAACATTCTAAGGTACAGTCACGCCCAACCAACCAATATACACTCTTGTTGAACAGCTTCAGCCCTGAAACTTCCTGGCAGATTAAAACTGTGTGCCGGACCGTGACTCGAACTCGGGACCTTTGCCTTTCGCGGGCAAGTGCTCTACCATCTGAGCTACCCAAGCACGACTCACGCTCCGTCCTCGCAGCTTTACTTCCGCCAGTACCTCGTCTGCTACTTTCCAAACTTCACAGAAGCTCTCCTGCGAACCTTGCAGAACTAGCACTCCTGGAGTCCCGAGTTCGAGTCTCGGTCCGGCACAGAGTTTTAACATGTCAGGAAGTTTCATATCAGTGCACACTCCGCTGTAGAGTGAAAATCTCATTCTAGCTTCAACTATGTTAATGAGTTCACATTGCGAGCAAGAGGGAAGTTTGATGGACGTATTGAAAGACTGCTGCTCTTGTTGGCTACAATGTATCGATGGCACATCGCTGATTTCAACAGTAGTCCGAGGAACATCACGGAGAGGTTAGCTATTGAAATTTCGGGAGAGTAGTTTCAGGGAAGAATCGGACAACACATTACTTCCTCCTTACCGACAATTATTCTTTCCACGTGCTGTTCACAAGTAGGACAAGGAAGTGGGATCAGTTAGTGGTACTGAGAGTACCCTCTGCCACACAACGTCAGGTGGTTTTCGGTATGCTGATGTAGATGTAAATCATTTCCATACCTGTTAACCAGATTCTGGACGACCGCGTAGTACAGACGCACGCCAAGATCGACGCACTGTGTAAGCAGTGGGGGCCGACCTGGAATTATACAGGGACGAGATCTGGGCGCACGTTGTACATGCTGTGTCATCAAGGATCGCTGGTAACCGACTGCTTTCACCAGGATTAAGATCACGTATACCTCTGGCGAGGTGACCATTGACACCGTCAGGCATACCTGCTTTGGTGTCGTGAAAGAGTTGGCTAGAGAAGTGGACTGGCGCTCTGTCGTCTTCAGTGATGATACTAGGTTCTATCTGTATTCGAGTGATGAACGCACATTCGTACGGAGTGGACTTGGTGAACTGCTGTTCCAGATTGCGTTAACTGTCGACATATAGGTCCCACTCCAGCTCCCCGGTGTGGGTAGTCATCAGTTACAACTCGAGGACGCATTTAGTCTTCCTTTAGGGTAAAGTGCGCTCTATACTGCACCGGCTCTTATCCCCTGCTCCTCTCATTTCTTTGACAGGAAGGAGATGTAACTCTTTATCAAGACAGTGCATGTCCACATGTTGCTGCCGCGAAGCAACGTGCTCTTCGTGGTGTAGAACAACTACCCTGGCCATCAGGCTTACCAGATCTGTTGCCAACTGAACACGTACGGGACACGATGAAATCGTCTGCAAGTACCATTGGCGAATTGCAATAAAAGGCTCAAGATGCTTGTAGCAATCTATCGCAGGATGCCATTATGCCTTTATGATCGCTGGCATGTGAGTATACTCGTCTGCCTTGCCGCCGAAGGGGGGTACTCAGTGTGCTGATACGATTCTTCGAGTACCCTCTGACTTTCATTGAGCCTGAATTTATCACATACTGCTGCAATGACAAACTCCCTGTAAAACTCACTTCTCAATAAAATGATCTTGCCTTTTGAAGGTATAGTATTAGGCTATAGGTATTGTATTAGGATGCACTGCAGAGAATAAATAAGCCTTTATCCTGTTTGCAAGAAAAGACTGAAAGAGCGAGACTGAAAGAGCGCTTTGTGAAACAGAGTTAAGAAAATCATATTGAAAATACACTAAAGAGCCAAAGAAGCTGGTAGGCCTGCTAATATCGTTTAGGGCCCCCGTGAGCACGCAGAAGTGCCGCAACTCGACGTGGCATGGACTCGACTAATGTCTGAAGTAGTGCTGGAGAGAACTGATTATTAAATCCGTAAGAGTGCGAGATCTCCTCTGAACAGCACGTTGCAAGGCATCCCAGATATGCTCAATAATGTTCATGTCTGGGGATTTCGATCGAGCGGAAGTGTTTAAACTCAGAAGAGTGTTCCTTGAACCACTCCTGTACCAATTCTAGACGTGTGAGTTGTCGTATTGTCCTGCTGGAATTGCGCTAGTCCTTCGGAATCCTCAATGGGCATGAATGGATGCAGGATATCAGACAGGTTGCTTACGTACGTGTCATCTCTCAGAGTCGTATCTAGAAGTATATCACGCCAACTGCACATCCCTCACACCATTACTGAACCTCTACCAGCTTAAACAGTCCCCTACTGACATGCAGGGTCCATGGATTCATCAGGTTGTCTCCATACGCGTACACGTCCATCCGCTCGATACAATTTGAAACGAGACTCGTTCGACCAGGCAACATGTTTCAACATGTTTCCAGCCATCAACAGTCCAATGTCGGTGTTGACGGGCCCAGGCAAAGCGTAAAGCTTTGTGTCGTGCAATCATCAAGGGTACACGAGTGGGCCTTCGGCTCCGAAAGCCCATATCGGTGATGTTCCGTTGAATGGTTCGCACGCTGACACTTTTTGGTGGCCCAGCACTGATATCTGCAGCAATTTGTGGAAGGATTTCACTTCGGTCACGTTGAACGATTCTCTTCAGTCGTTGCAGGATCTTTTTCTGGCCGCAACCATGTCGGAGATTTGTGTTTTATCGGATTCCTGATATTCACAGTCACTCGTGAAATGGTCGCACGGGAAAATCCCCACTTCATCGCTATCTGGGAGATGCTGTGTCCCATCGCTCGTGCGCCTACTGTAACACCACGTTCAGACTCGCTTAAACCTTGATAATCTGCCATTGCAGCAGCAGTAACCGATCTCGCAACTGCGCCAGACGCTTTCTATCTTATATAGATGTTACCGACCGCAGAACCGTATTCTACCAGTTTACATATTTCTGTACTTGAATACACATGCCTATATTAGTTTCATGGCGCATCAGTGTATATTGTCTCCAGTCGTTTCAAGCAGCATTCTTGTTACACACATTTAAGAAGACAAATAGTGATAATTTTCATTGCTTACCAGTATTTGTATGACAATGTCTGCTGCGCCATAAACAAAATGACCCGACACAGTTAAACAGTTCGATCACTGTATTAATCACAATTGAGTAGTCGAGCACTCAGTTCCTGGTTTCATATTCATTGTTACAAATAGAACGAACAAAGACTGAAATTTCAAAGTAAAGAATGCAAGTACTTTTACTTCTCTGTATCCAAATAATCTTCTTTGGACATGACATCCCAGGAACCATGGGTAGTGGTAACCACATTGGCTCCTGTTTTTCTCGGATTTAGAAAAGCTCTTGATCCAAAATCACATCAACATTTGAAACTGGACTTCTTTTACAGATTTTCCACGGGATTGTCTGTATGTAAAAAGGCAAAATGAAGCACATACTACTCAACAGAAAAGCATTCGTACACACAAATAATTATGGGTGTATTTGTTTTGCAAATACAACCTGCCTTTTCTTCATGCGCTGTATTTTATTTCTCCCTGACGCGTTTCGTCTTTTTCACTTTAAGGCATCATCAGTGCGATAGTTCTTCGCGTTTTGGGTGGCATCTTCGTTTTCTCTCGTCTGGTGACATGCTGGAGGTCGAACTATTTACAAAACATAAGCATGTTTTTATGTTCCGAACTTTTTTCATCCCACTTTTCATCTTGTTTGCCCTTGTTGTTGTGATGCACTATTGGTCTTTTGTCACTAATTTTAGGTATTTGACCGAAAACTATGATTTCAAGACGTAACTGCTGTGAATTCACTATGTGTCTGATACTGAAAACAGTGCGACGTCCAGCATGTCACTAGATGAGAGGAAACGCAAATTCCAACCAAAAGCGCTAAGAACCGTCTGTGGTGTATACGGTATAGAAAGTTATGTTAAGGCGTTTGGGATGACAGAAGTGCAGAGTCGGTACTGCATGCGTTGTTCTTATTAATGTCTCCTGCAAGTGGCGCAAATTTACACTCATGTCAAGCTAACACTTTCGTAGACTAAATGTTTCATATTTGTTCGCATCTAATAAGAAAAAAAACCACCAGGTAAGCTATGCAGCTGTACTTGATATCCGTTGGTTCTGTAAGTCATACATCAACTTATGAGTCAATAAAACGATCTGCAAGAAACATCGTCAAAGTGACTCACTCCTCACCATCAGTGCAATTGGAAATTAAATGTCAGTTACGTATCCAGTTTCATACTGTCAAGCCAGGATAGTATGTTTCACTCTTTTCAACTTACATCAAGCTCTTGTAGTGAAATCAAAGTTTTTGTGTTTAAATACTCGCCAGGATCATTTGTTCCATATTGTAAGTATTTGTTGCGCCTTATAGTGCGCTGTTGGTTTTAAATATATTGAATTTTAAAACGTCCGCGTAATGGCGAGTCAAACGGCGGTCAGCGATAATCATTTTCGCCTACGTCTGTGCTAAATTGCTGGATCATCTCAAATAAATGGCAAATGGAGGTTATCTAATAAATGATTACATGTACGATCAGTGTTGTTTAAGGGAAGTGCAGAGATTTACTGCTAGATATACACTTCACTACGCTTACCCTGGTTCTGCTATGCATTGATTATTCTTTCACGACAATAAATCTCACTTACTGCCGTTCTTACTTGAATTATACCCAGTTTATTTATTTACTCTCCTTTTACCACAATACCAATCTATAAGTCCAGGTAAGAACAATAGCTTTTATAACAAAAATGTGACTCGATACGGCACACGAACAACAAGATCAAAAGTAAACGAGCAATAAAGATCATTAGAGCTGGATTCTTGTTGTGAGTTGCCGTTTATGCACTATTTACACTGGCAGCGGTTCTTTTATGTTTGCTTGCATCTACATCTCTTTGATTGTGTTCCATATAATTAATATCTGACATAATTACACAAAATATCCCTAAATTAGTGTTTGTTCGTTTTCATACGTTTAAAAATATTGTATCTTAATTCTTAATGTCACCTTTTCTATATATTTTGTACGAGTTATTGAATTCACTGCCCAAGGGACGCAACATCGCCTCCTGGGATGTCCACACAAAAATGCGATGTTGTGGGCATACCACTCTCGTGCCTGCCACGCAGTACATGAGTTTATTTATCACAGTTCGTGAATGTCACACGTTCACCACGTGGTTTACTTTGTTATAGCTTACACATTTCGAGAATCTACAGTCCATTTACAGTTAATGGATTCACTTTACTTGTTTTGCTGCTTAATTTTTGATTACAGCTGTTGCAGCGTTAACTACCCCTCAGTTTATGGAGAGGGGATACAATAACTTGAGCCATTAGTCGATGGGTCCACCTATTCGGGCGTGGTGAACGGGAAGAAATGACTCAACAAAAAAACCCTACATGGACCGATCCCACCTCTCCTTCGCACTCCATATAAACTCCAAATTCTTGACGTTCATCTTACTTGGTGTAAAGGAGTATGCGTTAGTCCATGTGCAATTTGCGCTCTAGTAAAATGCCTTCGAATATGACGAAAATCTTACGAACTTCTTTTTTTAACATTTCCTGTCGTTATCCAATGCAAAATCAACTAAAGGCTTCTCCGACGGCTGCCGATGCCGTTGCCTTGACCGAAGCCTGGATCATGGTGTGTAGATTTTCGGCTTGTGTGGTGGAGCAACATCTGGTAGGAACGGAAGTCGAACCCGCGACCCCGTCTGCATTCGCCGCTGACGTGTGTGGTCTCGTTCGGCTGGACTGGAACCGCCTGGGCTGCACATCTCAAGCACGCAAGATCATGAAACCCCCCAGTTACGTATTAGACATTATCTAAACTTTTTGTTTGCTAGGGAAAGAACGCATAGTCGTGAGCCACGAATCTGACCTATCAAGGCCAGTTAGAGACCCCTGGCGATGGGCCTTGCATATCACGTTTTATCTTGTCTGACGCCTGCTCGCTGGTGCTACGCGTTCCCAAAATACCAAAATACTGATTTCGCATCCGTACACTGCTTTTGACAGTCTCGCCGACCGTTAGCGGATATGCTGAATTGTTCTCTGCAGATAACAGTCAGCAGTTCCACACACATTCCGTCTACATTCGGGGTGCATAACCTCTACTCACACAATTCTTATTATTCTTGAGCAGGAGGCTTGTACACACTCGAAGCATAATACATTTGGGTTTTACGAGACTTCAGATTATATTGCTATTTTAAGAAACGTTCAGCACTCTCTGATTTCCACCACAAACTCTTTCCATTTGAAGTAATATGCTTTCACTTGCTACAGTTAGTGCCATAAACATGCTTGATGGTGTAAGCCTTTGTTGCGTGACACTCTGTGCTACAAAATGACATCTTGTCACTGTACATTACTAGTGCTTTACCACTTTGAACATTCGAAAAACATGTAGTATATTGGGCACAGACCTTTACATTGCCTAATGTATAGCATCTCCCTTCCATTTGCCAATTCCTTAACTATAGGTTTTCTAGATCCTGACTGCAGATACAAGCATTTGACTTTACAATTCGCGAGTATATATTCTCCTAACACACCCCTATGCATCCCACAATTAAGTTTCAGTAAAACTCCAAATGCGGAAAGTAATTAAATACTAAGATAAGTTCGTGTGTGCTGAGGGCATACACCAAAGCTATACAATTCCTCGTAGTGCAACGCACATTACTCATTATTTACACACTTACACTAAGCTAATCTTTAATTAATTTGCATGAAGTGCCTTCCGTTGTACTGCCAGTGACAGAAGACAGAGCACCTGCTTCACTTATAGCTTCAGTTTGTAATTTACTATCAATATCAATCATTTCCAACGGATTGTTTGGTGCGTGCACTGTATGTGTCACCGTTTCTACATCCGACAAGCCTTGGCTAACATGCTGTTCTGCCCATTTCCTTTGCCTAACCATGTTTGTCACACGAGGAACAGCAAGACCTTCAGTACACAATCACAATAAAACTCTACACAAGGACGGACACAGGGAAAAACATATCCATATGTAAATACACTTCACTACGCTTACTCTGGTTCTGCTGCGCATTGATTATTCCTTCATGACAATAAATATCACTTAATGCCGTTCTTACTTGAATTATATCCAGTTTGTGATTACATAGTTTATTTATTTACTCTCTTTTTAAGAGTTTCCAGATAGCTGGTCAAGTATGTCCTCTTCCCCTCAGTTGATTATGAAACAGATTTATACATCACAACTACTGCGCAGTCTTACAGAGTCGGTATTGTATGTATTGTTTGTATTAATGTCGCCTGAAAGTGGTGAACTAATGTCAAGATAACAGTTTCGCAGGCTAAATGGTTCATATTTGTTATCATCTAATAAAAAAATAATCACATAAGCTATAATGTTACACTTGATATACGTGGGTTCTGTAAGTATACGTATATATACCTACTTATGAGGCAATAAAGTGATTTACAAGAAACGTCGTAAAATGATCCACTCCTCACTATCAGTACAGTTGGAAATTAAATGTCAATTACTTAAGCAGTTTCACATAGTCAAGCCAGGGTCGTGCGTTTTACCATTTTCTTCTTACGTCAAGTTCTTGTATTCAAATCAAAGCTTTTGTGTTTAAATACTCGCCAGGATCATTCACTCCATATTCTAAACATTTGTTACATCTTCTAGTGCGCTGATGGCTTCAAATACACTGAATTTTAAAAGGTTGGCATAACGGCGGATCAGACGGCGGTCAAAGATAATCCTTTCCGACTCCTCAGCAGCTGTGCTAAATGCCGTAAAATCTCAAATAACTGTAAAATGGAGGTAATTATCTAATAAATGATTACACGCATGCTCTATGTTGCTTTGCAATGTATTAAGAAACATAACCATGATACATTTACCACAATACGGATCTATAAGTCCAGATATCAACAATCGCTCTTATAACAAAAAAAGTAGCTACATACGATATACGAGCAACAAGATCAAAACCAAACGAGTAATAAAGATCAATAGAGGGGGATTCTAGTAGTGAGCTGCTATTTAATCACTATTTACAATGGTAGTGATTCTCATATGTTTGTTTGCATCTACTTCTATTTGATTGTGTTTCATATAATTAATATTTGACACAATTACAAAAAATGTCACTACCTCATAATTTGTTCATTTTTACTTACTTTGCTTTACATGTGTCAAGGGCCTTATCGACCATACGCCTGCTCTATGAGCCTCTTCCACTTCTGCCTGTCCATTGCGCTGTTTGTCCAGTTGCTGCTGCTGTTCATCCTCATTGAGTCCTCCCGAATGTTATCCCGCCATCTGATTCTGGGTCTCCCTCTTCTTCTTGTTCCTTCTGTCGTTCTGCTGAATGCCATTCTAGGTAGTCTGTTCTCTGTCATTCTTGCTATATGGCCTGCCCAATTCAACCTTCTCCTCTTGAGCACTTCGACAATGTTACGGTGTTTGTACAGCCCTCTTAATTCTTGATTTCTTCTTATTCTCCATTCCATGTTATTTTCGTCATATACAGGTCAAAAAATTTTCCTTAGTACTTTTCTTTCGAATATTAACAGTTTTCTTCATCTTTCTTTCTAAATATTAATGTTTCACATCCATATAACATCAGAGGTATAATGGTCGATTGATATAAGCGGATTTTGAAGTTACTGCTAAGTGATCTTTTTCTTAGAATTTTGATTAAACTAAAAGGTGTCTTGTTTGCTGTTGATAAACGGGCATCTATTTCTATATCTGTTCTGTTGTTATTACTAAAAATACTTCCTAGTTACTTGAAGTGGTCAACAGTCTTGAAATTGAATCCATCTACAGTCTACATCTACATCTACATGATTACTCTGCAACTCACATTTAAGTGCTTGGCAGAGGATTCATCGAACCACAATCATGCTTTCTCTCTACCATTCCACTCCCGAAAGTAAGCGGGAAAAACGAACACCTAAACCTTTCTGTTCGAGCTCTGATTTCTCTTATTTTACATTGATGATCATTCCTACCTATGTAGGTTGGGCTCAACAAAATATTTTCGCATTCGGAAGAGAAAGTTGGTGACTGAAATTTCGTAAATAGATCTCGCCGCGACGAAAAACGTCTTTGCTTTAATGACTTCCATCCCAACTCGCGTATCATATCTGCCACACTCTCTCCCCTATTACGTGATAATACAAAACGAGCTGCCCTTTTTTGCACCCTTTCGACGTCCTCCGTCAATCCCACCTGGTAAGGATCCCACACCGCGCAGCAATATTCTAACAGAGGACGAACGAGTGTAGTGTAAGCTGTCTCTTTAGTGGACTTGTTGCATCTTCTAAGTGTCCTGCCAATGAAACGCAACCTTTGGCTCGCCTTGCCCACAATATTATCTATGTGGTCTTTCCAGCTGAAGTTGTTCGTAATTTTAACACCCAGGTACTTATTTGAATTGACAGCCTTGAGAATTGTACTATTTATCGAGTAATCGAATTCCCACGAATTTCTTCTGGAACTCATGTGGATCACCTCACACTTTTCGTTATTTAGCGTCAACTGCCACCTGCCACACCATACAGCAATCTTTTCTAAATCCGCTTTGCAACCGATACTGGTCTTCGGATGACCTTACTAGACGGTAAATTACAGCATCATCTGCGAGCAATCTAAGAGAACTGCTCAGATAGTCACCCAGGTCATTTATATAGATCAGGAACAGCAGAGGTCTCAAGACGCTTCCCTGGGGAACACCTGATGTCATGCTAGCAGCTGTTCGTGTCTCAAATTCTGGAATATTCCATTCGTCTTCCCTGGTGAAGGAATTTCGGAAAACTGCGTTCAATAACTCCGCTTTAGCGGCACAGTCGTCGGTAACAGTACCATCGGCACTGCGCAGCGAAGGTATTGACTGCGTCTTGCCGCTTGTGTACTTTACGTACGACCAGAATTTCTTCGGATTTTCTACCAAATTTCGAGACAATGTTTCGTTGTGGAACCTATTAAAGGCATCTCGCATTGAAGTCCGTGCCAAATTTCGCGCGTCTGTAAATTTTAGCCAATCTTCGGGATTTCGCGTTCTTCTGAACTTCGCATGCTTTTTCTGTTGCCTCTGCAACAGCGTTCGGACCCCTTTTGTGTACCATGGGGGACCAGTTCCATCTCTTACCAGTTTATGAGGTATGAATCTCTCAGTTGCTGTTGCTACTATATCTTTGAATTTGAGCCGCATCTCGTCTACATTTGCTTAGCCAGTTGGGGAGGAATGGACATTGTCTCTTAGGAAGGCTTCTAGTGACACTTTATCCACTTTTTAAATAAAATTATTTTTCGTTTGTTTCGGTGGTTTTGGAAGAAACGGTATTGAGCCTAGCTACAACGACCTTGTGATCACTAATCCCTGTATCAGTCATGGTGCTCTCTATTAGCTCTGGATTGTTTGTGGCTAAGAGGTCAAGTGTGCTTTCGCAACCATTTACAATTCGCGTGGGTTCGTGGACTAACTGCTCGTAATAATTTTCGGAGAAAGCATTTACTGATGGGTGCATCTATTCTGGTTTTCTTACTTATGGGCAGGTATTCTGTCTTTTCTTCATTAACATGAAATCCTGTTTTCTCAGAAATTTTGTAGTAATTTTGCATCATTCTGATTAATTCTCTTTTGGAACTACTTATTAGTGCTACATCATCTGCATAGGCAAGTCTTGTAATGTTCACTTCCTGTAGCTGGATCCCTTGTGGAGTGGTTTTAGAAAATTCTCTATCAGTCTTCTCTGGGACGAGGTTAAATAAAATAGGTGAAATGGCATCACCTTGTCTCAGTCCAGTGTACACCTTAAAATCTTCAGTTTCTCCTACCGGTGTCTTTATGCGACATAAAGTTTCATCGATACACATTTTGACTAATCTGATTAATTTTAATGGTATTTTAAATTCCTTCATTATATTTAGGAGTGTCTGTCGGTGTATGCCATCATAGGCATTTTTAAAATCTACGTTTAATATGTGGACATCTACATTGAATTCCCACGCCTTCTCAGTTACTTGTCTTAGGGTGAATAAGTGATCTAATGTGGACCTGTTTCTGCGGAAACCGCATTGGTAGTCCCCAATCAGTTCTTCTGTTATTGGTATCAGCCTATTTAATAGGCAGCTTGATAAGATTTTGTAGGTGACATCCAGCAAGGCAATTTCTCTGTAGTTATCACAAACTAGTGGATCACTCTTCTTAAATATGGGGCACACAATTGCAGTTTTCCATTCTGCAGGAATGGTTTCCATCTCCCAAATTATTTCTATTAACGCCTGTATTTCTAATTCCAGTTGTGGACCTCTATTCTTTAATAACTCAGCGTATATCTTGTCCTCGTCACAAGCCTTGTTATTCTTTAATTTCTTTATTGCTTGCTGTATTTCATTTACTGATGGGGTAGTAACTGTATCAGCTGTATCAAATGTATCAGGTTCTTCCAATTTAAAGTAAGAGTGTGGGTCATTGCAGTTGAGAAGTTGTGAAAAGTATGTGTTCCATCTGTTTTGTATGTCACTTTCGTTGGTCAGTATTTTCCCATACTGATCCTTTATAAACTCTTACCTTCTATTGAATTTACCAACTGATTTTTTTATATTTTGATACATCTGCCTTGTCCTGTGATGTTGGAAATCATCCTCTGCTTCTCAGATCATATTGTTATAGTATTCCCTTTTCTCTTGTTTTAGGGTTCTTTGCGTTTCTTGGCGGAGTTTATAGTATCTTTCCTTCAACGTCATATTGTCCCTTTCTTTAATCCATGCATTCCTCGCATTTCTTCTTTCCAGCACTTTTTCTTGATACTTTGTATTAAACCAAATTTTATTACGTCGTTTTCTTTCACCTATGATTTTGGAAGCTGCTTCTTGAATACAGCCCTTCAGGTGTCTCCATAGGCTTTCGACATCCTGTGTTTCTACATTGGTCAGTCTCGGTTTTGTTAGGTTGCTGTTAATTTCTTTGGTAAAATTTTCTTTTACATCTACTTTCGCCATGTTTCCTATGTTATATCTTGTAATTTCTTATCTATTACTATTTACTTTCCTTTTGAGTTTCACTTTCATTTTTAATATTATTAACTTGTGGTCTGTGTCACAATCCGCTCCCCTAAAGGTTCTGACATTTTAATGCTATTTTGGAATCGTTTCTGGATAGCTACATGATCTATTTGATTGACCACCTTTCCATCTGCTGATATCCATGTTCCTAAATGAATGTGTTTATGTTGAAATTTTGTGCTGCTTATCGTGAGACCATTTGTCATTTCAAAGTTTATAAGTCGAACCCCATTCTTTGAACTTTCCTCGTGTAAGCTAAAATTTCCGATGGTTGGCTTGTAGATTTCGTCCTTTCCTATTTGGCGTTAAAATCTCCTAACACTATTTTCACATTGTGCCTACTTAATAAGTTGTAAGTTTGTTCCAGTTGGCTCTAGAATTCTTCTTTCTTGTTGTCATCCTTACCTTCTGTGGGTGCGTGTGCATTTAGAAATGTAATGTCTAACCACTGCGTCTGAATAGTTATGTATGATATACGGTTATTAACATGTTTGAACTCCCTTACTGAGTCATCTATTGATTTATGAATGTAGAAACCGGTTCCAAATTCATGGCGCTGACCGCAGTCTCCGTACGTTATTGTCCCGTCTGCTATTTTCAGTGAATCTGTTCCCTGACATCTTACTTCTTCGAGAGCTACCAGTTGCACTCTATATTTTCTCAATTCGTTTGCTAGTATTTGTGCAGTTCCAGGACGATACAGGCTTCTAATATTCCATGATCCAAAAGAGAAATCCTTGTAGCTTTGCCAGTTTTTGTTCCAGTAAATCCTGTCCTGTTTCCGAGGCTGGCATTGAGTATCCTGACCGTTTCGTTTTTTTTCACATGAGTGGGTTAGTAGCCCTCTGCACAACCCCCAACCTGGAGGACCAGGAGTCTTGATTTTGGGGTACTCTACCCCTAGGAGGGTTGCCTTCACCGCGGCTGAGCGAGCCTCTCCTGCCCGTGCTAGTTTTGGTCCACCCCGGGTATTTTATTCACCCGCTACCCTCTGTATCTAGAGAGCATTCCCCTATCCGCCACCTGGGGAGGCGCCCGATGGGGGACTAGCAAACCCCACACGGGTTGTTCATTTTTATACGTTCGGTTAGAAGAATGTACGGATGGGCCTGATATCAGTCGAAATCGATTTGTAACAAGATAAATAAATTATGTTTCTGCGACTGGTTGCTACATTCCTTGCAATTTTAAATATTTCTGTGCTTGTTGCGGAGGATGGCCTTGCAAACACAGTCATTAACTATGGATGTGTTTGAAGAAGAGTGTTCAGGCACTATTGTTCTTGTTAATGGTTTTTCGAACATTGTTAAGTCTAATCTGAGATTTTGTCTGTATTTCATCTCCGTAAAAATGTGTTAAATTCCTGAATTATTCTGTAATTTATTATTTTTATTGTTGATTGTATTATTTTGCATTGCAAGGTGACTTTGTGTAAAATCCTTGACTCTTGCAACAAAAATATAATTTCTTTAACAAATAATAATTTTTGCCGCCAAGCTAACAGGTTGAAATATAATTTCGTCTAGGACCGATTCCGACATAGTCTAAGCGCAATCTTCCGATTTCCAGAACATCCAAAGATGACATCTATACTGTCGTTGGGAATATGAAAACATTTCAACACGGAATATTGGCTGCGAGTCGTGTTGCAACTCAAACTGTGCGCAATAGGCTGTATGATGCACAACTTCACTCCGGACGTTCGTGGCGAGGTCCATCTTCGCAATCACGACACCATGAAGCGCGGTACAGATGGGTCCAATATATGCCGAATGGACCGCTGAGGATTGGCATCACGTTCTCTTCACCGTTAGTGTCGCATGTCTCTTCAACCAGGCAATCGTCGGAGATGGGTTTGGAGGCAACCAGGTCAGGCTGAACGCCTTAGACACACTGTCCAGCGAGTGCACCAAGGTGGAGCTTACCTGCTGTTTTGGTGTGGCAATATGTGGGGCCGACGCACGTCGCTGGTGGTCATGGAAGGCGCCGTAACGGCTGTACGATACGTGAATGCCATTGCCCGACCGATAGTGCAACCATATCGGCAGCATATTGGCGAGGTGACTAGAGGGTCCAGCATGTTCTCCAGACATGAACCCTATCGAACATGTCTGGGATAGATTGAAAAGGGCTGTTTATGGTCGATGTGACCCACAAACCACTCTGAGGAATCTACGCCGAATCGCCATTGAGGAGTGCGACAATCTGGACCAGCAGTGCCTTAATGAACTTGTGGATAGTGTGCTACGACGAATACAAGCTTGCATCAACGCAAGAGGACGTGCTACTGGGTATTAGAGGTACCGGTGTGTGCAGCAATCTGGACCACCACCTCTGAAGGTCTCGCTGTACGGTGGTACAACATGCAATGTGTGGTTTCCGTGAGCAATAAGAATGGTGGAAATGTTGTTTATGTTGATCTCTATTGCAATTTTCTGTACAGGTACAGGAACTCTCGAAACGGAGGAGATACAAAACTCTTTTTGATGAGTGTATTAGTTAATATCATGTGTAGAAAATTTTTTTGGTTATAATTCTGGTACTCCATGGTGAAGTGGATGAAAACTGTTTAAATTTTTTAATCCACTTTACAGAGTTTGTTTTCTTCTTTAGTTCCGTTACATATCGTGAATATGTCAGTAATGCAGAGGTACATAATTTTTGCTGATATTGTCGTTCCCATTCGAAACTTGATTTTCGACTTGGTATTTAAATAAAATATCTCTAATTATGTTTACGCACTCCTTGATGGGTATGCTGGTGTATAACTTTCCTTTATCTAAGGAAATAAGCTTTGCAGTGAATGGACTCTGAAATTCTTTGATGCCTTAATTTCTTGAGAACGATCTTTCACTGAATAACAGTTTTGAAATTTATATGGGTTCTGTAAAATTTAATTTAACTTTTGCGCAATTTAGCTGTCTGGAGAGTTCATAGCGTTTACGGTGGATCTGACGAGGAAATTAGTTTCTTGGGGTTTTGGATGGACCAGTAACTATTGAGGTGTTGTCTTCATTATTGTTGATGTCTATCTCTGCTTTACTGTCCACTTTCCACGGATATATCGATATGTAATGTAGCGGTGAAATTAGAGTATTACTATGCACAATCAAGCTTCACAAAGCAGACTCGGCGGAGGAATTCGGGGCAGAGGGGGGGGGGGGGGGGGGGGGAAGAGATCATGAAACGTGGCTCGCGTAGAAGTATCTTCTTCATACATACTGGCTTGGAGAATACAGATGGAAATGTATTAAGAATTCCGTTCATGTATCTCTAAATGGTTTTATTTTGTTGAAAGATAGTAAAATTTAACGAGAGTGTTTGAAAAGTAGGAATGAGCGAGGGCAATTATTATTATTATTACATTATTATTTCCCTAAGATTTCTTTGGGCTTATATTACGTTGTCATTGTTTGTCAATGATTTTGGAAAATTAGTACAATAGCTATGCAACATTTGATTAATACAAGAAGACACAGAAGAAGATTAAACCTGTAGGCGACAGTATGTAGTAGCTATAGAGTTTTAACTCGAACGTATCAATTTCTATCATGTGAAATCCGTTTTGCAAAAGTGCTTTCATTGTTCTCTACAACTGTTAAAATTTTGCTTTACGAGTTTCTGGCGAGGTATATACGTGACAAACAGAAAACTGCTTCAGAAGACCAGCTGAAAGCAGAATACACTTTGATGGGCGCAAAGTCACACATCCGCCAATTTGCGTGTAGTGACTACGATAGTACGGAGATGCGGTCGAGCTACGTAGCGCAACAAGGATGTAAACAAGGAAGTAGCCGCTTCCTTTGAAGTAACCGTTGTGCGCTTCTCCGAAGCACACTTGCCAGCTACGCCTACGTTCCTGATAACAATCATCCACAGATGTGCTGGCTTTAAATGAATTCACTGTGCGGAACTGCTACGGAATATCCTCTACACGATGGCACATTTTCATATTCTCAAAAGTTGTCGTAGTCTTTTAATTAATACAATTTTATCATTGCTAAGTCTTTCATGATATCCAAGCTCCATGCAGAACTATCTTGACGACCAAAGGGTTCGTATTCCCTTTTTCTTCTTGAATTGCAAAAATCCCGGTCGATAAAATCGAACACGTTTTTTTCTCCCAGCAAATGAACATTACTGTGCCAGCAAATATAATTTCATGCTTCGGAAAACGTAAAGGGAAGGCTCAGATCAAGGGTGGAGAGAAAAGGTAGAGTGGCCCATCTAATCTAATGTTGAAGAAACCTCGTAAATAATTTGCAAAACAAATGTGAAATATTAAGAATATGGGAAATAATTTCACAGCTGTTCCGTAAAACACACAACATGGTGATATAATAGGACAAGAAAGTATGCAAAGTCAATCATATTGTTGTGAGGATATTATAAAACCAATACGGTAGACTTTATATTAAGTTTTTCATATAATCAACTGATACATTGCCAGAGTCTTCCTTCAGCCTGTGCCCTAGAAATAACAGTATATTATGAAGCGGTTCCACATACGTGTCCCAAAGACTTGCTAAGGTGCTAATTCCTGAGAAGTGTAGAAGAAGAAAAGAACCGGGCAAAGATATTTAGCGCCATTACTGTGCCACGTGTGTATCTCGTTGTATCCATACAATCTGATAGAAATGATCTTAAGATGAGGTAAAAAACGATACCAGGAATTCACGCCATCTGATACCGTAAATGAATGGATGCGAAACCACTTAGCCATCCTATTAGAGTGGGGCCGGCCACTTCCAAAGTATCTGGTACAGCGCTACATATCATTTAGCATTGTGGTGCTGCATTTTTCAGTCGGCACAACTCAATAAGTTCGATAGAATCGTGCTGTCAGCTTTGTTAAACCTTCGCTATTTGTTTGTGGTACGAAGTACGTTCACAGGCACAGTGGCTGCTTGCACAAAAAGAGGCAGTCTACCTATCTAGGTCGCTGTCCTTTAAAATCAATGGGAGTGACAAAAGAGAGGGATGAGAATTCTCAATTCGCGTAAGCGACAGATACTGCATATTTGCTATGAAACGACATTGCAGTACCATGTGGAAAGAATTTTAAGATATGGTTGACAATGAAAGATCAAAAAATTACAACGATGGACACACAGAATTCATTGTTATGTATATGAAGAAGTACTTTGTGCTGAATTTGCAGGTCTGGAGCACGTGAAGGAATCGGTGGTACAAACAGTAAGATTTCTGAAGACGTATACATTACTGCGTTATCTACTGCAACCGTTTACAATGGATCTGAATAAATAGTATGGACACTTCACATATTACTGCAAAGTATATTGCTTAACTCAAGGGGCATGAATAGAACGATTTTTCGTTCTAAAACTCACTACTGTTGAATTTACGAAGAAAAAAGGAGTGCAGGAATAAAATTAGAAAATCCGGGATTGATTGCAGATTTCGCATCTGAAGTAGACTGTACTGCGCACTGCCCATTGTAAGACGTTGCAAGATAACTTATTTCTGATTTAATGGGGATGCGTTTGAAAAGAAAATTACGTTGTAGGAAGGAAACATACAAATGCAGTCCAGTTACTCAAGTTCACTGGCGTTCAAGAAAAGGCGAGGCTTGTAAAATTCATTGTGGCCTTGAAACATTTTAAGGAGGTAATATTATAAAGATTTGGTGGACACTGTCAGTCTTACACCTGCTTCTGTAATGTCTTCGAAGCCGTATGCGTTTTTGTTGAAAGCGCCCCTGGGCATTTGCCGATGTAACTGATTGACCTGCAAGGTAATTCCAGTTTGAATGGCAAACCTTCTTACGTTAGAACTGTCCAGGGCGTTTACAATGCTTTCCTCGGTTAGAATTCCAAAGCCTCCGTAATGAGGTTGCAAAAGTGTTACAACATTTCGATAGACATATTTGTGTGGAACACATTTTTTCGATTACGAACCTAAATAAGTCATGGTTACGTGGCAATTTGAGTCTCAAACTCTGCGAAATTTCCTTCACCTATGGGTATAATAACATTTTGTACTAGATAAAATTTATACTACGGCTTCAGTACGCCAAAAATAATTAAATAGTTACGAAATTTTGTTTTGTTTGTGACCTAGGTTGTTGAGAAATGTGAAACATTAAACCAAGAAGTATGCTGTATGACTGCACTACCACTTAAATGCGACATGTTTCTAATTTTCCTCTCTTCCACCTCTTTGTGCTCAGATAGCGTGCTGTGGAGGTGGGAAATGTGAAGCGAGGCTGAGCACTTTTGGCACTCTTATCCGCGCATGGCCTGTGAGCCAAAATCTCGGCTGTCCCAGTATTAGAGGATGAGAATGAAGCCTCAAACTCAGTAAAGGAAAGCTAGTTCTGTTTCCTTTTTTTAGAAATTCGATTAATTTAGCTAGAAGGTGTTCTGCGCAAAGAGAGAGAAAATATGGTGCAGTGCGACAGCAATCTACAGTGCCACAGAAGAAACGAACAACTGGTGCTGATGAAATATCAAAGCATCAGTCCATATCAGATATATATGAAGAGCTCAATTGCTTCAAACTCTCCCCCTATATCGAAACATGGAGACAGGTAGCACTAAAGAAGAGCTGACACTTGGAAGCTAACAATAATAGTAATCTTGAACGATCTGCGACAGAAGCCAGAACAACAGGGGACTGTCGCACTAGGACATGCATTGATACTATGAAATAGTGCATTGATAATGGCTAGGCACTAGCTGAAATCTAGATTTGCTTAATAAAACCTGAAAGGAAAGGACTGATTGTTATGCTCCATCATTTTGAAAATAACAACATTATGCGATACGACGAATTGAACAAAACTACTATGAAACTTGTTCGAGTGGATGTGAGAAGGGTACAATGAAAGTTTAAAGAGGTTTACGACTGAAACCACTAGGACACACAGGAAACAAAACAGGACATTATGAAAGGTAGCCATCACATTAGGAGAGAAGGCAGAGGACACAGTAATAACAAAAGAGACAAAACCGACTCGCATTCGAATTTTTTTTTTTAAATGGTTGCTTAGGTCCGAAGGCAAACCAGAAACAAGTCACAACAATAATGAAAGTAAAGGTACCCCAGATGCACTCCCAGGTGTGTTAGCCATTCGGAGGATAAAGAAAGATTGGTTGGTTGGTTGGTTGGTTTGGGGAAGGAGACCAGACAGCGTGGTCATCGGTCTCATCGGATTAGGGAAGGATTGGGAAGGAAGTCGGCCGTGCCCTTTCAGAGGAACCATCCCGGCATTTGCCTGGAGTGATTTAGGGAAATCACGGACAAGCGCGTCATTTCAGACTGATCATGTAATGATGACACTAGTGGATGGTAGCATTATATTTCACAAACAGTTTGTAGTAATTTAAATTGATGATGGGTACTGGTTTAGATGCAGCACAGTATAATGCAGTGCTAATAGGCTGTTTGTTCAGGCTCTCAGTGGAAATGTATCTACTGTGGGGCAGAGAGATAGTTGTTGCAAATATATAGATACTACAACAATAATTATTGCAAAAAATAGATGATATGTGAAATTTAACACTTCCGAATTCAAACACTGCTGTGGGCGTCCTGTAGTAAAGGTATGAACGTGAATCATATCCCCAGTGTGTCAGCGCTGCATTCCGTGCTTTCCTAAGACAAATTCCACTGTCCATATCTACACTTTGCCACCTTACAATGTTTGGCGGAGGACTTTTTGGTACCACAGTTTGGTCTTGCCTTCATTGTCCTATTTGCCTATGGGACATGGGGAGAATGTCAATATTAACACTAATTTCTTGGAGTTCTTCGTTGACTTCATCTCGCGAGACATGTGTGGGATGGCTTAATAAATTGCCGACTCTTCCAGCAACGTACTCTCTCGGAATTCCAATAGTACACACCTCCATGACACTTTAATGCCTGAAAGAGATTTTCACTCTGCAGCGGAGTGTGCGCTGATATGAAACTTCCTGGCAGATTAAAACTGTGTGCCTGACCGAGACTCGAACTCGGTGACTGTTAATGGCTGTTTCCAGTGCTTTATCAATAACAGTGTGTTGGTACAGTACTGGATCTCCTTGCCTATTTATGGGCAACATGTTGTACTTATTAACGTTCAGGGTCAATCTAGAAAACCTAAATCTAGATGGCCGGACGCGGGTTTTGAACCGTCGTCCTCCCGAATGCGAGTCCAGATAAAGAAAGAAAATGTAAGTGAAGGAAATGGTGTTCCATTATAAATTATAAGAGTTGGTTGAAAAGAAGAACTGAGACATCTTGTTAAAATTATTTAAAGATGTCTACAGAGTTTGAGGTTCCTCCAAATTGGAACCTGCATTTTTTAAACTTCGCAGATAAAACGTAATGAGGTATATACCAGGAGCCTATCCATATGGCATTACATAGTCTCTGTGTATTTATCTTTTTTTAAATGAACAAACTAGCATTATATGTAGAAATACCACAATGGATATTTGTAGAGCCGTCAACGACACTAAGAATTTCTAATCCGTCAGGGGTTTGTGAAGATTGTAAAGAAAGCTTTTTACTCAGTATAGAAAAATCTCAAATCAGGATATAGGAGGGATCAAGTGGCTCTCTTATTGATGTACATTTGAGGGGCATCTAGTTGGTAGTGTTGTTGCTGTTTGGCGTTGCAGTGAAGGGTGTCGATTTCACCACTCTACAGCATGTTTTCAAAAAGATGATCAACGTTCGTAGATTAGTATCTAGGTTTCCCGTGCAAAAATCCATCTGAATGTATTACCATACAGGGTGGTCGAAAACGGTCTAAAATGCTCGAAAGTGTGCAGCAGGGTAGGCCGTGCTGAGAAATATGGTTCAAATGGCTCTGAGCACTATGGGACTTAACTGCTGAGGTCATCAGTCCCCTAGAACTTAGAACTCTTTAAACCTAACTAGCATAAGGACGTCACAGACACCCATGCCCGGGGCAGGATTCGAACCTGCGACCGTAGCGATCGCGCGGTTCCAGACTGAAGCGCCTAGAACCGCTCGGCCACTCCGGCCTGCCGCTGAGAAATAGTTGTTAAGAAAACAATTCGATACGTTGCACCGTTTCGAGTTACTCAGCATTTAAGTTAGACAATCAAGCAATTGCAATCACAAATTCAAGCGGCCCGACAGATATTAGTGTCAATTGTTAGAGCAGAGATGATAACGCACGTGACTGTTCAGCCTCTTGCTCAGGTTCGATCCTTACTTCTGTCAAATGCCCAATTTCTGTATCGCTTACTTGCTTGGTGTTAATAAACCAAACAAAAAACATGTTTGTCGACACCGTCTCTGACGGGCAGCTTGAACTGCGTATACGCAACTGCTCGATTGGCTAACTTGAATGTTAGTTAACTCGGAAACGTCACAATGTATCGACTTTTTAAGAACTGTTTCTCTGCGTAACTACCCTGCAACACCCTTACAAGCTTTTCAGGCTGTTTCTGACCACCCTGTATAAAGCGGTTGCCAACAGTTTTTTGTTGCTTTAGCCGGCCGGAGTGCCCGAGTGGTTCTAGGCGATTCAGTCTGGAACCGCGCGATCGCTACTGTCGCAGGTTCGAATCCTGCCTCGGGCATGGATGTGTGTGATGTCCTTAGGTTAGTTCGGTTTACGTAGTTGTAAGTTCTAGAGGACTGATGACCTCAGCTGTTAAGTCCCATTAGTGCTCAGAGTCATTTGAACCATTTTGTTGCCTTAAAACTTAAATACACAAAGATTATGATGATTCCTATTGCGGGACTTTTCTTTGTACATACGGTCGGCTTTTCGCTACTGCACCACACGCAACAGCCTATCGTGGAGTTTCTTCGACGAGTAATACTAAACCTTTGACAAGTCATTAATTGTAAACAGAGGAAACCTTCACCGTGAGAATATCGCAAGGTACCGCCACTAATTCGGCAGGCATTTACATTATTATGAAAAATAAACATTTTACAAACATGCCTTTCAAACAAGATTCACGCAGTGTAAGGCGGAGACAGAAGATCTTTGACAGTGTAGAATTCAGTGATTGAGAAACACGCGTGAGAACACTCCAGACAAGTGCGAACGTTCTACATCCACATCTACATCCATACTCCGCAAGCCACATGACGGTGTGTGGCGGAGGGTACCCTGAGTACTTCTATCTGTTCTCCCTTCTATTCCAGTCTCGTATTGTTCGTGGAAAGAAGGATTGTCGGTATGCTTCTGTGTGGGCTCTAATCTCTCTGATTTTATCCTCATGGTCTCTTCGCGAGATATACGTAGGAGGGAGCAATATACTGCTTGACTCTTCGGTGAAGGTATGATCTCGAAACTTTAATAAAAGCCCGTACCGAGCTACTGAGCGTCTCTCCTGCAGAGTCTTCCACTGGAATTTATCTATCATCTCCGTAACGCTTTGGGGATTACTAAATGATCCTGCAACGAAGCGCGCTGCTCTCCGTTGGATCTTCTCTATCTCTTCTATCAACCCTATCTGGTTCGGATCCCACACTGCTGAGCAGTATTCAAGCAGTGGACGAACAAGCGTAGTGTAACCTACTTCCTTTGTTTTCGGATTGCATTTCCTTAGGATTCTTCCAATGAATCTCAGTCTGGCATCTGCTTTACCGACGATCAACTTTATATGACCATTCCATTTTAAATCACTCCTAATGCGTAGTCTCCGATAATTTATGGAGTTAACTGCTTCCAGTTGCTGACCTGCTATTTTGTAGCTAAATGATAAGGGATCTATCTTTCTATGTATTCGCAGCACATTACACTTGTCTACATTGAGATTCAATTGCCATTCCCTGCACCATGCGTCAATTCGCTGCAGATCCTCCTCCATTTCAGTACAATTTTCCACCTGAGATCACTCTTACTTCGGAAGACTTCTCTCCATAGAGAATGACATGCTGCGTTCTGTTATCTAGGAACTCCTCAATCCAATCACACAATTGGTGTGATAGTCCATATGCTCTTACTTTGTTCATTAAACGACTCTGAGGAACTGTATCAAACGCCTTGCGGAAGTCAAGAAACACGGCATCTGTAAGAGTGTTTTAGTTCAACTTTCAGTAGTGGAGTGAGTTGGAGTACCGCCGTGGAGTAGGCACAATAACCTCCGTCTTCTAACAGGCTGTCTGGGCCAACTGCAGGGTGTGTAGGTATGCCTCGCTTGTGAGGCGTTGCGGAAGGATGTCTGGCCTCACGAGCCGGTCGCCAATAACTCTGCATTTTAAATCTTTCGGAAGGATGTTTTACGACTGTAAGGTGATATTTAAAGTACTTTTTATTCCGATTTCAAAAATAATTTCTGTTTTTCTGCGTAACTTCAGATTTTTGTACACATTACGTCTAAAGTTTCAGCTGAAATCACATTTCTTGTAACAGGGAATTTTTTAAATTGCCTTAAAGAAACATTTCACATTTCACGTATTTCGACAGAGCTCTGACATTTTCATATAGAGTACTGAATGTGCAATAGGGACTGGATTATAAATGTCACGAAAGAAATCACAACAAAAAACATAAGGTGTTCTTCTTTAAAGAGTTTCATTAACTCCTTTTGTCTGTTCCTGGACCAAGAGAATTACACTTCGAATAATAGGATATGCTTTGCTTTCAGTCTTTGCACAAGCATTTCGGCGACATTTTATGTCACATTCAAGCCACGAGTTAAACTTAGTTCGTTTTGACTGAATAATTCTGGTGCAGAATCCGCTTCTGTCTGTCTTCGCATTCATTTACTGAGCAGGTATCCTGTCGCAGATTTTCAACAATCGTAAGGGGAACTGAAATATGGAGAGATCCACAACACGTCACTGATTCCAACGCCGAACATCTGGTAGGATATTTCACATCCATCTTACCTTTCAAATTATGACGTTTATCGTTGGCGATAACAATATAACAATCATTTGCATGATTTTTCTGTTGGTTCCATACCATGGGAACTGCAAAAGGCATTGATTTTCTCATCTTTATTTTCCACAGACTCAGTTCCTCAACGTATCTACGGCATACCTTGTGTGGTGCCCAGCTTTCGTCTTCACCACAAAGCGATGTACCCAAATGTAGACAGTAGACATTTTTCAAGAAACAATTTCCCTTCTTTCCTTAGCAAATACGCAAATGCCGCGAACACAAGATAATACGTTTGGGTTATTCCAACAATTGTGTGAACTCATTTCTAATAAACTGCAAAACTACTTTGAACAGCACAAATATAACTTCACAACACCGTAGCATGTCAAAAATGAACTGCAGTTCCCCGCCCAAGATCCATATGGGTGTGACATGTGCCGCCAACTACTCCACCTTACTAAAATAAAATTTCGCACACTCCCAATAAAAACACTTCCAATAAAACATTCCTCTTCGGAACTTAGTTGAAATGTCTCTGAGCACTATTGGACTTAACATCTGAGGTCATCAGTCCCCTAGAACTTAAACCTAACTAACCTAAGGATATCACACACATCCATGCCCGAGGCAGGATTCGAACCTGCGATCGTAGCGGTCGCGCGGTTCGAGACTGAAGCGCCTAGAACCGCTCGGCCACACCGGCCGATCAAGGAACTTGGGTTAACCCTAGCCCAGCAACGCAATTTTCCATAACACACGTTACCAAGGGAGAGGGTATATCCTTTATACCAACCCTAAAAAAAATTGGAAAAAGTACAAAACTGGTTAACAGTTGTTGCCTTATATTAAAAGTGTACTTTATAATGATGTACAGGTGTGTTAGTAGTGTCCTGAGCGTGAAAATATCTTTTAGAACAATTTAAGCAATATCAATGTACTTTCAGTAACGTGTACTATCAGTGGGCTCAATGCCCTGTCTGAAAAAAAGTTAAAACTGCAAAATTTTGTTACTTGTTGTTGACTTTTACTTACAACATACTTTTTAAAGAGGATTTGATGTCTAAGTAAGGTTCTGAACCTTGAAATAGTTAATATGGCATTTATTGGGGAAGTGACATATAATATTAAGACTTAAATGTTTGGTTTGAGTTTGAAAATTTTAAAATATTTATAGTATCTGCTAGGAGAATTCATTAAAGATAATACTTTTTTTCAAAATCATAAAATATAAAGTAAATGATTAAATTACAATATTTTAGAAAGGTGCGCGCTAAGTACCCCTCCCCCTCTGAACTTGATTTGCGAAAATACAGTACATGACAGAAAACAACTAATAACAGATATGAAATCAGCGCAAAAGAGTACTCCAGGAACAGTGAAAATTACGCATACATAAAAAATCACGTTTCATAATGTAATTACCGTCCACACATTGAGGCTGAACCGTTACTGATTATTCATTGTAACTCACAGGCGGATGTTGTGGAGGTTGACGATAACGTTCCTCGTACAGGTAGCCGTATCTGTGAAGAGGAAAGATGACAGAAATGTCACCCCTACGGTGACCTGAGCGACAACCAGCGTCGAAACCGCCGCTGCAACAGCGAGTCCGTAGATAATAAATCCTGCACGCTTTGTGTTGCTTATAACGACACTTGGAGTGGGGAATGTTCCACGCGGTCATCTGGCTTACCCCACACTAGTGAGCTACCTGCCTGCTGCTGTTTTTAGGGCGCAAAAGAAAACGGGGGTCATATGCACCCAAGTCAAAACTATAGAACACGAACACAGAGAGGAGTAAAAAAAACGACTATCCGTCAATCCCAGTTGACATAAGAGAAGACAGCTAAAAACAGGGGCGTGGAGAATGGGCTACAAAAGACTCCATACTGACACGGAGGTCGAGAACTAAAAATTAGATGGCCTTCGCCATATTGCTTTGACGGACACAAAGTGAAACGCGGTCGACAGCCCGCGCGTCATTTGCTAAAACAGCAAACCCAAGCGGGAACGTAAACGGTTAAACAATTGGCAGTCAGTCAGAAAGTGGCGGACCGTTAGAATTTGGGCGCAATATGTACAAAGTGGTGGGGGAGCGCCACTTATCAAATGACGATGGCGAAAACGGCAGTGTCCAATACGCATCATAGTTAAAAAGATCTCCTCCCGGCGGGAGGGCCAAAAGGAGGTCGTCCAAGCCGCTGGGAGGGGCTTAATAATCTGGAGCTTATTCTCATGAAGGGAGGATCAACGGCGATGCCAAAGGGACACCACGTCCAGACAGACGGCAACACAGAGATCATTTGAGGGAATAGAGGTACTCGGGACTGAGGTACGCGCCAGCAGCCTCGTTTCCTCGCAGACTGACTAGACCAGGGACCCACATAAAGATCACAGTGGCTCCACCAAGGGTGAGCAAGTGAACGCTTTCCTGTACCCGTTGCACTAAGGGATGGGCAGTGTACAGCACACACAGACTTTGAAGGGCGCTGAGAGTGTCTGAGCAGAAGACACAATGGAAAAGTCTGTGACGCCGGATGTACCCCGTGGCGGACGCCGGGGTCACAGAGAAACATCTTGTGTCTCTGCCTTGGAACGGCTTATGCCCATATCACCATCTTTGCTCCTTGTTCTCTCCGGGATAATTTCCTGCAGTTCGTCCCCACTAAGCGAAACCACAGCGTATAATTTTGATGCTAAGGATTTGCGACACCCTAGATGTAACTGCTTTGCTCCCAAAGCGAGACAGCAATAAATGACGAATGGATTTCACAACAAGCAAGCGTCGGTGAACACTGAAGTGACAAAAGTCGTGTAACAGCGATACGGACATTTACACTTGACGGTAGTATCGCAAAAGTAAGGTATCAAAGGACCGAGCGAGGTTGTGCAGTGGTTATCACACTGAACTCGAATTCGGCAGAACGGTGGTTCAAAACCCGCGTCCGGCCATCTAGATTTAGGTTTTCCGTGATTTCCCAAAATCGCTCCAGGCAAATGCCGAGGTGGTTTCTTTGAAAGGGAACCGCCGATTTCCTTCCCCCACCTTGACACCAACCGAGCTTGTCTCCGTGTTATTTCGATGTCGACCGAACGTTAAACCCAGTCTTATTTTTTAGCACGAAAGCGCAGCGCGTTGCCGATCGGTCGTTTTCACTGAAGGGTGATTCACGTGAAATGTTTCCAACATGATTATGGACGCACGACTGGAATTAACAGACTTTGAACTCAGAATTGGAGTTGGAGCTAGACGCTTACGTCATTCCATCGTAGGGCAGTTCAATATTTCGAGATTCTTGTGTCAAGAATGTGACGAGAATATCAAATTCCACGCATTACCTCTCACCACAGACAATGCAATGATCCATGGCCTTCACTTGACGACCGAGAGCAGCGGCGTTTGCTAAGAGACAAGCGACACTGTCTGAAATAACCGCAGAAATGTATACGGGACGTGCGACTAACGTCTCCGTTAGGACAATGAGGGGATATTCGGCGCTAACGGGCTATGGCAGCAGACGACCGACGTTAGCGCATTTGCTAACAGCACATCGCCTACAGCGCCTTTCCTAGACTCGTGACCACATCGGTTGGAACTCTAAGACCGGGAAACCGTGGCCTGGTCAGAAGAGTCCCGATTTCAGTTGGTAAGGGCTGATGCTAGGGTTCGAATGCGGAGCAGGTCCCACGACGCCATGGACCCAAGTTAACGAGAACTGTGCGAGCTGGTGGAGGCTCCATAATGATGTGGGCTGTATTTACTAGAATGGGATGGGTCCTCTGGTCCAGCTGAACCGATCATTGTCTATAAATGGTTATCTTCGGCTGCTTGGAGACCATTTGCAGCCATTCATGGGCTTCATTTTTCCAAACAACGATGGAATTTTTGTGGATGACAATACTCCATGTCACTGGGCGGCAATTGTTGGCGATTTGTTTGAAGAACACTCTGGACAGTTCGAGCGAATGATTTGGTCACTCACATCGGCCGAAATGACTTCCATCGAACATTTATGGGACATAATCGAGAGGTCAGTTCGTGCACAGAATCCTGCAGCGGCAACACCGTAGCAATAATGGATGGCTATAAAGGCAGCGTGGCTTAATATTTCTGCAGGGGGCTTTGAAAGACGTGTTGAGTTTGTGGTGTCACCGCCAGACACCACACTTGCTACGTGGTAGCTTTAAATCGGCCGCGGTCCATTAGTACATGTCGGACCCGCGTGTCGCCACTGTCAGTGATAGCAGACCGAGCGCCACCACAAGGCAGGTCTCGAGATACGGACTAGCACTCGCCCCAGTTGTACGGACGACTTTGCTAGCGACTACACTGACGAAGCCTCGCTCCTTTGCCGAGCAGAAAGTTAGAATAGCCTTCAGCTAAGTCCATGGCTACGACCTAGCAAGGCGCCATTAGCCTTACATAGCAATTGATACTTATCGTATAAAGCATGCCTCATCAAGAACGATGTATACAACAAGGATGGATTAAAGTTAAGTATTCCAGCAGCTACGTACTTTTCTTTATAGCGTTCATTACGTATCCTGTTTCAGACCTCACGCCATCCTTCGTGAGCTTATAGCGTGCATTGCGGTCCCCTCAAACCACACTGTGTCGGCACTTCTGTCGACGCATCAGAGTTCATGTTAGTCGAACCGCTGCACTGCGCCAAGGAAAATGAGGTCCGGCACAGTATTAGAAGGTATCCCACGACTTTTGTCACCTTAGTTAATGATCTTTCACGGCTCACAGTTAACTACGATACAAGGAGAAAGGAATGTGGAGATGAACTGAGGAGTATCTCGCCACCCCTAAGGTATTAAAACAGAATGCTTAATTCGGCACAGTGTGAGAGTAACAAATTAGTGTTACTTCATCCACAACATCTACATCTACGATATCTCTTTCCTTCAACCGCTGACGAATTTCACACATTTTCCGTTCCTATAAGGCTTCTTTGGCAACAGTAATTAACATTGTCGACATCGTACATCAGTTACAGAAAAATTAATCATTTCTGGATAAACATTTTCGAAAAATCATCAGGTGTCCCACACATTACTTGAGGTAAGGTCCTAGTGAAGGCGTTTCAAATCGCTTTCGTTTTACATTTGAATGATGTGTAAATGGGCGACAGCAGCGGGAACCTCTGGAGAAGAGTGTTGAGTTGTCGTGAGTGATTACTGACATTTCGGAGAAGTCGTTATCATTGGCTCATCCACTGCCAACAGCTTTCTACACTGTAGTTGCTTAGTACACAATAACATTACATAAGCTGAAACCAAGCTTCATTGCAAGACGATCACATTACGGCTCACCTTTGCGGTTTGTCGCCCACACTCCTTAGACCTATTATCGAAGCAAATATTCCAGTCTTGAAGACGTCAGCGATGTGCTGATGAAAGGCTGAAACTTGATGACTTGGAAGAATTTGAGATCTTTAGACATTTTGTCAATAATGATGGTCTCATTTTAAACGAAAAACTGCAGTTAATAAACAAAAGCCTTTTTAACGCCTTCAAGCCATTGCTTGCCACTATATTATGCTTTGATTCATGTTTCTGCTCACTTCCATTTCGGAAACTTTTTTTCCCCTTTCTTTACGGACTCTGTACTTCCTTTCTATTAGCACGACGGACGGCACTGTACTCGTATACAACATTCTGTTTGTAGATTTTATGTAAAGCATATTTCCCCCTTTTTGCTTAGTGTAGCACCCTGATAAAAATTCTGCTGCGGTATGTTCTTTATTTTCAGTGCATATTTGTAATTAACGATGTTATTCATTTTATGCTACGTACTATCGTTGTCATTTTTATAAAAGCTGTGTTATCCCTTTTGTATCGTTTGTGTATCCTTTCTTTTATGCTACATACAATTTACTTTGTTTAAAGCATCTAAATACGTATGATACTGACTTATTGCTGTGAGAATTGTGTACGTCGTACAGTTGATAAAAGTATCACGCTAATAGTGTCCCGCTCTACACCATGTTTACCTGGCATCGTAGTTAGTTGCCACACGTTTTTTTCCAGTGTTTGCTCTTTTAGCAACCTCTGTAACAATTTTTAGTATTTCCATGGAGCACTTTATTCCGTATTTGTCGACTCTTTGACTAGAGCTCCATTCTGTAAAATATGTGACTTTCCTCCCGAAAAAGATACCCTTAGTGGTATTGAAACCTGGTCGAGGTTTTTACAATAAACTTACGCAACCGGTTCGCAGTATACTTTATACGTTAAAAATTTATTTACTGTTGCTACTGTCGGCCATGTTTAAAATTTTGAGGCTTCAAGAAGGGATAGTGAATAGTTGTAGGAAGAAGGATAGCTCGCGGTATTATCGTGATTCCTTGAAAAACTTAATGGCATGGTGCGCAGAAGCAAAGTGAGTCAGTAGAGGGGTAGATGAATTAACGAGTCACGATCGTTCCGACAAAGCCGTTTTGCAGGAGACAAAACACAGGGGGCGAGATGCTTTTTTTTTGTGTGGTTTGTCGTCCGGAGTGTCTCGGAAAGTACTCTTGCAGTTTCCGAGAACCCTGGACGACGCAGAGGCAGCTACGGTAACTTTGACAGAAATTGATTCTGTAAATAAACCAAGTGAAAATGAGAGCCACAGGATTTCTGATTTTGGTGCTCCTGGGCCTGTGGAACAAACCCAAAATGTCACAGGTGCTGTGTGCTACTTATTACACAGCAGTCAGACTTATTGACATCGGAGCACCAGAGCAGAATTTAGGTGTATGGACAGTAGGAAATGAAATTCAGCTGCTCCAGGATACGTTCGAGAAACTGTAATCTCTGATTCAAGGCAGAGTGAAAATACATAATATCAAAAACAATATAGCTTATTACGAACAACTTTCGTACGTTTGCAGGAACAACTGCGCCAAACCACGGAATTGGTCCCGCGAGTTTGGCATAAAAGAAGCTGGGTAGACACAGGCGGCATAATCCCAAAAGGCAGTATTCGGTATTACCGACGCGGAAGATGCTGAGGAGATATACGCTGGTTGTCTGCAGCTACAGGGTGACGTGGAAAAAAACCTGGAGACCCTTGAAATACCACGCAATTTGCCAGTCTCGAAGAAGACGCGGAGAACAATACCCGGCAGTTGCGCACCATGGCCACCACGCTCATGAATCACATTTGAGAGTCAGCAGACGCAGTAAATCACGATTTAGGGGTTCTCAAGGACCAATTGGAAACAGTCGACACAAAACTGACCATCGTGAGGCTTTCACGCGCTCTTGTCGAAAGTGCAAGGGTAAGTGTAAATTTACCCGAAATGTTGACATAACTCTTCTTATATTGCTCATACTAATCTCTGTCCAGGTTTATATTATTGTTACGCCGTTGAGGTCCTGCTCTTAAAGTTTGATTCTAATTCCTCAATTTGGTTCAAATGGTTCAAATGGCTCTGAGCACTATGGGACTTAACATCTATGGTCATCAGTCCCCTAGAACTTAGAACTACTTAAACCTAACTAACCTAAGGACAGCACACAACACCCAGCCATCACGAGGCAGAGAAAATCCCTGACCCCGCCGGGAATCGAACCCGGGAACCCGGGCGTGGGAAGCGAGAACGCTACCGCACGACCACGAGATGCGGGCTCCTCAATTTGTTTTCCTTTTGTTGCAGACAGGCCATGTTGTGAAGGTACGTCACATTAATGGACATTTGGACAAAGGGAAAAGACGTTTTTGCTATGAGACGTGTGAAACACAAATTATCGAAAGACTAAGTACGTTTGCGCGATAGTAAAGAACGTAAGTTATTATTATCGAAACACAGATATCGATGTAATTAACAAAACACAGTTTTTTGGTATAATCTCTGTGGAACATAGGCCATGAAGATCAGAGACAATGCTTCGACTGAATAAGCTCTCCTGTTTTTTGTTTCGTCTAGAGGTAGGCCGCCATTGTAGCGCTGGATAATATTTAATGTAAATTTGGTTGTAATTTAGTAAAATATACTTATAATTGTTGTTAGAAAGTGTATCATTGACTTAGTTGTCACCTCTCATGATCGCAACCATTAATTCTCATTAACCAAGTTTTTTACTGAAATCGTAGTGCAGGGAGCTCATCTCCCCTAGCAGGATTTAGTCGGCCATTACGCTGACTGTATTATTTAATTAAAATTTCATGTCATAATATGAAATGTAAATGCGAGAGACTTCTCAATTTTGATCTTTCATTAATTTCAAAGTTAAAAAGCATAGTGATAAATTTCATTTACTAAAATCCACAGCACTGAACGAGTTCAGTATGTTTCATTTCGGGCGCCTAACGGCAGATGAGATTCTCTCTAGTTTTGCCTTGTAAATAATGAACAAGAAATATTGAAAATCGTTCCATTCGATAAGCACCGCAATATATCAATTAAGCTTTGTGACATTTGGTACATAAATAACCAGTAGCCCCTGAGACCCATATTAATAATTACAGTTTGCGTAAGAATACGCATATTTTATTTTCTGTATAGCAGCGCTCACGCAAACTATTTATTAGAAGGCGGTGAGTCGCGCGTTATGTCTAAGAAATATTACACTCCTGGAAATTGAAATAAGAACACCGTGAATTCATTGTCCCAGGAAGGGGAAACTTTATTGACACATTCCTGGGGTCAGATACATCACATGATCGCACTGACAGAACCACAGGCACATAGACACAGGCAACAGAGCATGCACAATGTCGGCACTAGTACAGTGTATATCCACCTTTCGCAGCAATGCAGGCTGCTATTCTCCCATGGAGACGATCGTAGAGATGCTGGATGTAGTCCTGTGGAACGGCTTACCATGCCATTTCCACCTGGCGCCTCAGTTGGACCAGCGTTCGTGCTGGACGTGCAGACCGCGTGAGACGACGCTTCATCCAGTCCCAAACATGCTCAATGGGGGACAGATCCGGAGATCTTGCTGGCCAGGGTAGTTGACTTACACCTTCTAGAGCACGTTGGGTGGCACGGGACACATGCGGACGTGCATTGTCCTGTTGGAACAGCAAGTTCCCTTGCCGGTCTAGGAATGGTAGAACGATGGGTTCGACGACGGTTTGGATGTACCGTGCACTATTCAGTGTCCCCTCGACGATCACCAGTGGTGTACGGCCAGTGTAGGAGATCGCTCCCCACACCATGATGCCGTGTGTTGGCCCTGTGTGCCTCGGTCGTATGCAGTCCTGATTGTGGCGCTCACCTGCACGGCGCCAAACACGCATACGACCATCATTGGCACCAAGGCAGAAGCGACTCTCATCGCTGAAGACGACACGTCTCCATTCGCCCCTCCATTCACGCCTGTCGCGACACCACTGGAGGCGGGCTGCATGATGTTGGGGCGTGAGCGGAAGACGGCCTAACGGTGTGCGGGACCGTAGCCCAGCTTCATGGAGACGGTTGCGAATGGTCCTCGCCGATACCCCAGGAGCAACAGTGTCCCTAATTTGCTGGGAAGTGGCGGTGCGGTCCCCTACGGCACTGCGTAGGATCCTACGGTCTTGGCGTGCATCCGTGCGTCGCTGCGGTCCGGTCCCAGGTCGACGGGCACGTGCACCTTCCGCCGACCACTGGCGACAACATCGATGTACTGTGGAGACCTCATGCCCCACGTGTTGAGCAATTCGGCGGTACGTCCACCCGGCCTCCCGCATGCCCACTATACGCCCTCGCTCAAAGTCCGTCAACTGCACATACGGTTCACGTCCACGCTGTCGCGGCATGCTACCAGTGTTAAAGACTGCGATGGAGCTCCGTATGCCACGGCAAACTGGCTGACACTGACGGCGGTGGTGCACAAATGCTGCGCAGCTAGCGCCATTCGACGGCCAACACCGCGGTTCCTGGTGTGTCCGCTGTGCCGTGTGTGTGATCATTGCTTGTACAGCCCTCTCGCAGTGTCCGGAGCAAGAATGGTGGGTCTGACACACCGGTGTCAATGTGTTCTTTTTTCCATTTCCAGGAGTGTATATCGTACGTACTTCGGGGCAGCAGATGTCTGTACAAGTGTTATCGCGGTATAAGTTAATTAAAAGTCTCATGCTAGCCCACAATATTTAAAGCCACCCTAACCAAAGTCATAATATAATTATGATAATAAAAATATATAATTATCCCGTGATAAGTGCCAATAACCACACATATATATAGTTATACCGTGATAATGTACACTCCATTAGAAGTTTGCACCAAGGAGGAACAACGAATGGTGATGCCGTTTTTGTGGTAGGAAGGGATATAGGGGCCCAATCCACCAAAGAGTTTCGGTACAATGTGGGAACAGTGTCTTGTCGCAACGAATGGATTGCAAAATTGTAATGCTGGAGCCATGTTTTGTCTTCACCATTACGATCCGGAGAGTATTCGGCAGAGTATGGAATGCAATAAAAAGTTCGAAACCCAACGATCCACAGGAAAACTGATCCTCATCGTTTTTTGGGACGCACAAGGCCCAGTTTGGAACAGTATGAGGAGGGTGGCAAAGCAATAAACAGTCGCTTTGTAGTGACAAGCTTACTACCAGGTTGAAGCCAGCAATTCGAATCAAACGCTGAGGACTACTTTCAAAATGTGTAGTCTCGTTGCATGACACCCGCCCAAATAGGCATTAAGAGACCGCCGATTCACCTCGGACCAAGAAATGTGTGACTCGCCGATCAGCCGAAAACTTTATTTTCTCCTTAGAAGCCATGTTTTTGCATCTGGAACTGTGCTATCATCTGTACTGTCAGAACAATTGACGGGGTTCCTTGAATGTGCGCGTGAACGGCTATCTTCAATGGCAATTAATTCGGAAACGGTACAACGTGTCGAATTTGTTTCTAAACATCTTTCCCCAATATGACCTACTCTTCAACTCCCTTACAAGGGCTTCAGACTTTTTCTGACCCCAGTGCACACAATAACGACAATTGTAGACAGTTTTGAGGTGGCTACATGTCATTCAGTAAGTGTACAAAATTAATCACTGGACGGACACGAATGGCAGAACCGGAACTGGCAGCTTGGTGCTACAAGAGATGTACTGGATCTGCGTGCTGTAAATACTTAGCGACAAGCGCGTCATTTCAGACTGATCATGTAATGATGACACTAGTGGATGGTAGCATTATATTTCACAAACAGTTTGTAGTAATTTAAATTGATGATGGGTACTGGTTTAGATGCAGCACAGTATAATGCAGTGCTAATAGGCTGTTTGTTCAGGCTCTCAGTGGAAATGTATCTACTGTGGGGCAGAGAGATAGTTGTTGCAAATATATAGATACTACAACAATAATTATTGCAAAAAATAGATGATATGTGAAATTTAACACTTCCGAATTCAAACACTGCTGTGGGCGTCCTGTAGTAAAGGTATGAACGTGAATCATATCCCCAGTGTGTCAGCGCTGCATTCCGTGCTTTCCTAAGACAAATTCCACTGTCCATATCTACACTTTGCCACCTTACAATGTTTGGCGGAGGACTTTTTGGTACCACAGTTTGGTCTTGCCTTCATTGTCCTATTTGCCTATGGGACATGGGGAGAATGTCAATATTAACACTAATTTCTTGGAGTTCTTCGTTGACTTCATCTCGCGAGACATGTGTGGGATGGCTTAATAAATTGCCGACTCTTCCAGCAACGTACTCTCTCGGAATTCCAATAGTACACACCTCCATGACACTTTAATGCCTGAAAGAGATTTTCACTCTGCAGCGGAGTGTGCGCTGATATGAAACTTCCTGGCAGATTAAAACTGTGTGCCTGACCGAGACTCGAACTCGGTGACTGTTAATGGCTGTTTCCAGTGCTTTATCAATAACAGTGTGTTGGTACAGTACTGGATCTCCTTGCCTATTTATGGGCAACATGTTGTACTTATTAACGTTCAGGGTCAATGCCAGAACCTCCACCGGTCACCAACCATCTGTAGATCTTCATGCATTTCGTTACAGTCTTCTGGCTACTTTCTCATAGACAACAGCGTCATCTGCAAACAGCCTGTTGAACTTCCGACGTAATCCACTAGATCATACATCATGAAAATGGATGTAGACAAGTTCCGTTTGCACTGTATCTATGAAAATGAAAAATCATAGATCATGTTCACAAAATCACTGTATTTATTCAAAATAGATTCGCCTTGAATTAATACACAGTTGAAATCGTCTTAAAAGTTTTTTTTTTAAATATTCACTGAAGCCCTTTTTTGGAGTTGCATTTAGTACCGCGTTAGAATATTCTTGAATGTCCTTCAGTGCATCTCAATAGCGTCTTCATTTCTATTTCCAACATGTGGAACAACCAGGTCGGCTGGGGCCAAATTCGGCGAATAGGATGGGTGATCCAAGATTTTTTTTCCTTTATTGTTATTTTGACGCCTTATACAACGGTAGGCCGGCAGCGACAATACTACGCCGCTCTTCGACCACAGATAATACATTTATTACAAGCGGAGACATCTAAAAACGAAACAACACGGTGGATAGACAACAGCAGACACACAAATTTAAAAATACATGAAGTCGTTCACAAGTGCAGCGTCTAAAGAAAAAAACGTTCGGCACTCGGGCACTAACAGAGACGACAGAAACGGCACACGTGAAATAAGGAGCACAAATGACGGAACACTAAATCACTAACATGAAGGCACACACAACACACTGGTGACGATCTCCGGCGCGCGAATGTTCACTTTATGTGTGCGAGTCTGGGGACCTGCCAAAAGGGGAAAAGTTGGAGTGGGGCGGAGATGGCAGTGGCAGAGATGGGAGGTGGAGGAAAGAAGGTCGGGGGGTAGGGGAAGCCTGGGGGCAGGAGGGGGGAGGTACGGAGGAGGGAGAGAAGGGAGAGAGGGTACCCTAAGGAAAAAAAAAACACAGAGTGTGGATGGGGAGAATCAAAGTTGGTAGGAGGGGTAGATGGAGGGGATGAGGGCATCATCAGCGAGGGGGAGTTGGTGGAAGCCACCTTGGGCGAGGGTATGGAGAGTGGAGAGATGGAGAGCAGGTGGGATGTGGGAATACAGGCGCTGCAGCGGACTGGGGTGGGAAAGGATGGGAGAGATAAGCGGGTGAGGGGGATCAAGTTTACGGGAGGTATAGAGGTTCCGTATCCGTTCGAGGAATAGGAGGAGGTGTGGGAACGGAATAAGGTCATACAGGATCTGCATGGGGGAGGGGAGACGGATGCGATAGGCGAGGCGGAGCACATGGCGTTCTAGGATTTGAAGGGATTTGTGGTGATCCAAGACTGTGATCCTGCTGCTGGCCAAACACTCACGCACCATCTTCACTTTGTGGGCTGAGCTTTTGTTGTGGAGGAGCGACCAGGACCCTGACTCTCGATATTTGGATAGATTTAGACGAATTCACTGGCTGATATGCCTAACTTAACACAAAACTTGATGTTGCCTCATTGCTCAACTGCCATTTTCCGACGAGTGTCAGACACATACTGTTACATTCGCAGCCAGGATTCCTGCTGCAATGATGCTAACGCTTTGAACTTCTGCACAGCTGTAGTTGAAACTTGGATGAAGGTAATTCTACAGCTTGCCACGATATTGCATTACAGTTTGCAATTTCACACCAGCTCTCCTAACGCAGTTATCACTCACTGTGTATGTAACTTCCACATCACATCCTAAACCACTGGATCGATTTCAGCCAAACTTGGTACACGAATAATTTGCCTGCCTGGCTAGATGCGCGGTCTAACGCGCTTCTTCCTCAGCAGGAAGGTGTGCCACTCCCCGGAAAGTTTACGCCCAGCGGATTAGTGTCGTGGTCCGGTGTGCCAGCTAGCCTGTGTATGGTTTTTGAGGCGGTTTTCCATCCGCCCCGGCGAATGCGGGCTGGATCCCCTTATTTCACCTCAATTACACTATGTCGGCGATTGCAGTGCGCACAGTGTCTCCAAGTACGCGTTCTCCATAATTACTCCACCATGCAAACATTTGGGGCTACACTCGTCTGGTATGAGACGTTCCCGGGAAGGTGTCCACTGGGGGCCGAGCCGCACTATAACCATGTGTTCGTTGTGGGGCGGCGGTGGGTTGAGTAGGCTGCTGTAGCCTGTTGTGGGGTTGTGAACCACTGAGGGCTACAGGGAGGACGAAGTCTCTCCATTGTTTCTATGTCCCCAGTTCAATATGCACACACACACACACACACACACACACACACACACACAATACACAAGTATAACTTACTATCTGTGAAGCACTGTGTGAGTAAGAAGCACCTACGTTTTGTAGGGGTGGGAGTGCAAACGGGGTAACATAGAAGCATAACTCAGGAGCACCTGGAGCAATTTGAATGAAAATTTGCTTATTCCTGATTCATTATTTGTATAGGAATACTGTCTGGGTAATATATCCCCAACTACCATCCACAGTAGTGAGTTTGAGTATGAGAATTCATTAAAAAATGTGACGATATTCAATAACGACCAATATTATTATTGAATCCATAGTTTTTTTTGTCGTTAGGCTCGGTCGGTGACAGCCGTGAATAGGGAGGGGGGGGGGAGGGGCGGGGACGACGACGCTGAGGTGACATAGCAATTTATGTACGTAGTGCCTGAAGCAATTTCTGCCAAACTTGGCAAGTATATTTGCTACCCAGAAAAAATTACTCTGAAAATGGGACTCCTCTAGCACCCCGACAGCTGAGGTTGGGGTGAAAATGGGTGACAAAAGCATAGCTCATGTCCTCCTGCAACGATTTCAGGCAATTTTTGTATATACATTACCATCTTTGTATACAGTCATATGCCCCTAGTACCCTAAGGGCGAGTGACGGGTATGATAAGATAGTGATATGTGTACATTTTTAAAACGACCTGTTGGTATTTCTTTAACGTATTTAGTTGACTTGGAATACTTTAAAAGTCTGAAACTCAGTTTGTCCCTCACTTGTGCAGTTCACAGTGCCAACAAATTCGTTAGAGCGAGCACTACAGCGAGCCAATACTTTCTTCAACATGGTTCGCGGATCAGTATAATGCCACACAACTGAATACCACAGATAAGTTTAACATCCTCTGTAGGGTCATATTGTGTAAAATAGGCGACAATCTGGCAAATATGTGCGGAATGTATGTGACGTAAGCATACGCTGACGAAGCCGCGACAAAAAGCAAGTAAATAAGTGTATATTGTAAACACTCTTCCTTGGGGTTCATCTGTCCATTTCGTTCAATTATGAGCGACAAGTGGAGTCTGTATGCAAGGAAGTCTGAATCTAGTCACAGAACAACAGAACGGAACTGCATTCCTGATGTTAAGGAATACGGCATCTAGATACCTGGGTGCCGATGTCAACTGCGCTCTAGGTTTCGTGCACGAACAGAGCGACCTGAGTCTCTCACGATCTCTGGTGGTGAAACCCATGTTGTGCACAGAAGATGTTCCATAATTAAACAATAGATGAACGTCAGTTATATGGACCTATAACTATGTGCGTCTGTCCTACGGCCATCTTGTAAACGGGAATAACGTATGCTTCTTTCCAGTTGATAGTTAGCCTTCGCTGCTCCAGCGATATATGATCAGCTACTGCCAGAGGGGAAGCAAATTATTTCGCATAGTCTCTGCAGAATCTATGTCCGAGAGCCTTTCCGCTGTTGTGCGTTTGTAGTTGCTTTTCTATTTAGGGTGATCACTTATCTCAACGCCATTTCCGCATTAGTGCCGTGACAGAATGGAGGAAACAGTATTAAGATGTTCAGCGATGAAACAGTTTCGCAAGACCAGTATTTGGTTTTCTCCCTGTCATCTTCCACTTCGATGCCAGTATGGCCACAGTTTCAGATTCATTGAACGCTTCTCTCATGGCTCTTCTTAAGCTCATTTTCGTTTCATTCAGTTCGCGTTTGTCAGCTGGGCTTTGACTTCGCTGAAATCCGTGACGAATCTCTCTTTGCTTTCGCAGGAGCTTTCTAACACAGCCACTACTTACCACGGTGGTTCAAACCTTAAAACCATGCTCGGAACGTAGTTGTCTAAGGCGTAGTGAACGATGCATTTGCATTTTGCCCATATGCGCTTCACGCCTTCGTTCTCAGGACTAAAGATCTGATGTTGACTACTAAAATTGCAGTTTGTATACCGTCACTCTTGGTAAGCGAAAATACAATGTGTTCAAGTATTGTGTTGTCAGAACTATCGATCGCTGCGCCGCGGCTCCGTTATTCGAGGAACGGGTACATTATTTACATTATATTCATTGCTTCTAGAAGCGTGAAACAATAAAAAAATAGTCTGATGAGGTTCATTATGACTGTCCATTCGACATGAAAAATACTTTTTGAATATTGTCTTTATTTTAAACACGTTGTAGGTTCAAAATGCAAATGGTAACTTTAATTACTTCACTTTTAAATAAACCTTTAAGCAAAATTACTTTCAATATTGCTATTAAATGTCCTTGCAGAGCTGTGGAATTATTAGACAACACGCAAACCGTTTTCTCACACCAATGGCTCCAAATACTTTGAAACATTAGATCTACAATTATCTCAGGTGTCTGCTTCGATGTATATGTAGAAAACACACTTTTCATTTGGTTAAGTTCATTTAACATCACTAACTTAACGTAATGTAAAATTTCCGAGTTCTAGTTGCTATTAGGTAACTTACTAGCATATTCAATCCGGTACGAGTGAAAGTTGAAGGAAAACTTGAAAATTATTGCGACTATTATTCAGTATTTCATTAAATGTTAAGAATTTATCACTTCTACTTAGCAAAACTTGGCTGTCTTTGCCGTATTTAACAAAATTAATATTATGCATCGTAACGGCGTCCAACAATGGGTTCAAATGTCTCTGAGCACTATGGGACTTAACAGCTGAGGTCATCAGTCCCCTAAACTTAGAACTACTTAAACCTAACTAACCTAAGGACATCACACACATCCATGCCCGAGGCAGGATTCGAACCTGCGACCGTAGCAGCCACGTGGTTCCGGACTGAAGCGCCTACAACAGCTCGGCCACCGCGGCCGGCCCAACAATGGGAATAGTCAGCTAATCTTAATATTGTACTACATAGGAAAGGGCGCTACTTTTACAGAAACAATACAATATTAAAACTTTATAATAATAAATGTATTTTGAAATACAAATCTAGAAAATTATTAGTACAGACTATGAGAGATGAGGCAAGTTGTTTGTGCGCCCATTCAATTCGGCGGTAGTAGCTGGAGAGATGATACATTTTATCAAAACAAAATATATGACATCCAGTTTTTGTATTGTTCTTGTCTAGATCTCACACACACACACACACACACACACACACACACACACACACACACACACACACACATTCACACACACGCGCGCGAGCACGCGAGCGCGCGTGCGCTACTCCATATTATGCCTTTGACTTTGTTCACCTTGCGAATTAGACATGAGAATTTTTAAAGTACTTTTAACGTCTTTACGAAAGTCAGTTCCAGGGGACGGTACAATACCCCCTGAAACGTTTAAAGCATAAAAACAGAGTGTTGTGGCACAAGTGTTCTACGTATCGGTGAATTAGTTACACATAGTTATGTAACTGAGAATATCTATTTTTGCATTTTCAGTAATAGACAAGTCGTTCATATTGATGCGATAAATACATGAGTAATTGCCTTTAGGTATGTGTCGTAAATCATTTGTTATTGCAAAAGAGTTACGATGTTTTCTTTGAAAATGTGGTTCAAATTACTGTACAGTAAGTGCCAGAATACATATATCCTGGAAAAGACTTAGCATAGTTATTGAAATGTAAATAAATTAATGCTCCCCAGTTTGGGTTACAAGGCGTGGAAAATCCTGAGATGTGAAATCCGCCTGGAGCCCTCAGAGGTCCCGTATTTCCAGGGACGGCCCGTATTTCCGGCATAATTTTAAATGTCCCGTTGTGACAGGCTCTGTCCCGTATTTCAACTTCATTTTATTGTTTTTGCAAAATCTTTCACTCTGCAGCTGGCAAGTACCTAGTTTCTAGACACGTAACGCATGAAAACACGACTACAAAAAGAAGGGTGCAACTGAGAATTGGAAGGAAGTCATGGAAGGGTTTTCCAAGTACGAAATCCCTAATTTTTTCACGTCTCATGGTTTATCTTTAGTATCCCTGTTCTAATGGCTTCGTTGAAAGGGATTTTTTCGCAGATGGCATTAAAGCAGACTGATGTCAAATGAATGTACCCCGAGTTTGATAAAAGATGAATTAATAAGCATTTTCAGCAATGATTATAACAGCATTGTTTTTTTTTTTAAATATGTAAAATGAAACATAAGCACGATAACACTTACACATTCTTCATTAAAATATAATGAAGACTAATAAACCACAAAAAATAATGTTTTCTTTTTTTTACACACCATGTGACTTGTGTAGGGTGTTGTGATTCAGATTACCTTAGCCCTTTCCACACTGGCCCACACGATCGTGCAGGTTTGGTTCTTACTTTGTCGCGGCTCAGCTACATCAGTTTTCTGAGTGACTCTGGACTGAAATGATTGCGAAAGTTCCCAGCTTCTATTTGGCAGTTGTCTTGTTTCATTTTACGACCATCAGAGGATAACATATCACTTCAAACTTGAACGAGAGGACAGAGGCATGGGTCCCGAGGTAAATATAATATATTTTCCTACATTTCGTTAGTTTGACGCAATTCCTACTTAATTTTAAACTGGGAATATTTCTTTTAACGTACATAAGGTGTCTAAACAAATCCATGATGTGCCAGTTGGACATTATACATGTTTGTATAGGGCTTTTTGAACAGACTATCAGCATGAAAATTTTTTCAGTATTTTTCCCTGATTCTACAGGTGATAATGTATGGAAATTGGTACATTTCACATCAAGCTTAAGACAATTTTCTCTCATGGTGGAAAGGGTTAATATTAATATCACATACGCCATCGTACGTAGAATTACAACCGTGGTTTGAAACATATATATTGCTGTTGAAAATTTCAATTCGTAATACATTTAGAACATTTACGCAGATGTTTCGTAAATGCATGTAAAATTTCGGTGCTCAGTAACTATTTCCAAGCTACTGTCTACAACGGAAAAATGTCCACTCCTTCGTTCTGATTGTGGAACTCGTTTTAAAAGTTTCATGAGTTTTTATGACACTTTTTTTAGATTATATTCTTCATTTTTGAAGGCATTGTTAGACACACACGTAGGTCGTTGGGGCACGACGCACGCCCGACCAGTACACGAGTCACGTCCGCCGGTCCATTACTGATTCAGCTGCAAAACGGAAGAGTTGAATCTTGGGTCGCTCACACGGCCGCAAAGTCCAGGCCGCAAGCTTCTGAGACATCTCACCTCGCTGAGTGGCCATGAAAAGTTAAGGCTAGCATCAGCTCACAAAATAAACGCTTGATAACACCCATAACGAAGTGGTTAATGTTTGTCATTCACAGTACTTTCACATGTGTGTTTTCTAGTATTATTGTTTATGCGCTGGCCGTGCTGAGCACTGTATCGTCCAGCTTCTATTCGGCATTTTGCTATTCATTTTCGACTAACCCTTAACTCGCAAGATGACTTTTCTGTAACGTATACCACAAGGTGCGGTCTCTCGGACCCCTGTTTTTCAACCGAGATTTAAGACAAAAACCATTTGAAATTTTTAATTTATGCTATATAACATTTATTTTTACAATTATGTAAGTGTTGTTTAAACGCTACTAGTTTATTTTATTGCACTAAACAAAGTCTGCAGCGTTTTGCTTTTTATCACACAAAAGCAATAATTTAGTGTGGTACGCATCAATAGACTGCTAGAGTATTGAATTTTACATTCCGAAAAATTACACAATCTCTGTAGCAAATAAATTTCCAAATAAAACTAAACTCCAGGGTTTAAATTTGCGCATAAAAATTCCACCTGATAGGTACAAAAAGAAAGTATGTCAAATTGACATTCATTGCTGGGAACTACATTTTTATCACCACTCAGAACACATTCGATTTTAACCGACACTTTCAGTATTTCATTGAAGAGACAGACGGATCCCCATTACAACTTTCCTGAAGTTCTCCCTCTGAATAAGGATAGCCATCCAGTTTTTATAATGTTTTTTGTCTAGATCACACACACACACACACACACACACGAGCGCGCGCTCTATATTATGCTTTGATTCTGTTCACCTTGCGAATCAGACATGAGTATTTTTAACGTACTTTTAACGTCTTTACGAAAGTCAGTTCCAGGAGACGGTACAATGCCCCCTGAAACGTTTAAATCATAAAAACAGAGTTCAAATGGCTCTGAGCACTATGGGACTCAACTGCTGAGGTCATTAGTCCCCTAGAACTTAGAACTAGTTAAACCTAACTAACCTAAGGACTTCACAAACATCCATGCCCGAGGCAGGATTCGAACCTGCGACCGTAGCGGTCTTTCGGTTCCAGACTGCAGCGCCTTTAACCGCACGGCCACTTCGGCCGGCTTAAAAAACAGAGTGTTGTGGCAAAAGTGTTCTACGTATCGGTGAATTAGTTACACATAGTTGCATTGGCTAATGTAAAATCGTCGTCTTTTTCGTGTATTTCTTGATCTATATCACTGACACCTTCCTCCGTAGACCGAATAACAATTTTATCAAACTCGGGAAAGATAAAAATGACACATTCGTGCGGTACCGTACTGAAGAAAACAGGTACATAGTTCACGAGGCGCGGTCAAGGAGACTCCAACACCTATCAGTAACACGTGTCAACAATAAACACAGAAGACGATAACACAACCGTCAGCAAAACATCGTAGGGTTGCCAATTTAAGGAGGGTAGGGCAAGTATACAACCATTTCACCACAACTGGCCTTGGAGAGCGAGTTCGAAAATTTTTGCGCGTTCTGAGAGAGCACACCTCGTGAGTTAAGGGCTAATCATAGTCACGACTATTTTGCATAACGATTTTTCATGTAAATCAGTGTTCTTGGCGATGCACGTGCCTATCTGTTTATTTACATTTTGCTATGTCGGCTTCCGCGATGCTCCCTGCTTACGAGAGACCGTTTGGAAAGTTAATTGTTGAGCGCTGCACGGAAACAGTCGGTCCCCACAATATCCGACACCACTTATACTTGTCCACACGCAGTAGCTCATCTCTCAGGCCTGACTGAAATATATAATTGTTTACTTAAACAGTTATTATGCGAACGTCTTTTCGCTCAATTAAAAAGTGATATTTCACCCACAGAGCACAACATCACTAGTGTATTTCACCAGTCCACTTACAGAGTTCAAACAGAGTATGTGATTATCACTAAAATCGATTAAGTTTCCTTTCTATATTGTATTCTTCGTGATCCTTTCTGTATTGTACTCGTATTTTCCGTGAACCCTTCTATGTTGTACCTTTTCTGATCCTTGTTCATACTCAACTACTTTTTACCAGTCAGTACCATTCTTGTGACTTCTGAAATTTTCCCGGCGTATTTCTTCTTCTAATAATTTCCGGGTATGCAGCCGGATCCCGTCGACATTCTGCCACGATATTTCGGCCCAGAGACGTCCGGCCATCATCAGGTGAGTACACAACTACTGAAGAGCCCAGGTGCAGTCGCGGTATTTATGCCGAATCTCCATAAATACCGCGACTGCACCTGGGCTCTTCAGTAGTTGTGTACTCACCTGATGATGGCCGGACGTCTCTGGGCCGAAATATCGTGGCAGAATGTCGACGGGATCCGGCTGCATACCCGGAAATTATTAGAAAAAGTACCATTCTTTTTCATTCACTTTGAATACATTTTTAATTTTGACAGTTTGATGTGTCCGTACATAAGGTTTGCTTACAAACTGTCTTTCTGCAAATAAATTGCAGGCCGCGCGTGGTAGCCGCATGGGTGTGTGTTTTGTCCCTAGCGTAAGTTAGTTTAAGTTGGATTAAGTAGTGCGTAAGCTTAGGGACTGATGACCTCCGCAGTTTGGTCCCACAATAAAAGAAAATTGCATCCTTGCTGAATACCGTATCAGTTGACCATACCAGTCTACATAATGCTGAGTATGTTGTACATTTCCTGCACCATTCAACACAGATTCACCCCTTGACTTTAGTTCTCTGCACCTTTTGTCATAAAAAGACGACCTTTATGCATGCACTTCTGTTCTTCAAGCTGACAATACAAACTCGCTAGCAAATGTAAATCGCGACCTTGCTATGTATAACAACAACCCAAAAATGCAAATGGACCAAGTACATTCCGATGTTCGTAAGTTAAGTTCGGTTATGACCTTGAACAAGTAGGCCTACTATAGTGACCGACATGAAAAATAGGGCTTGAGCGTCATCTCGCCGTCTTACAGCATTCCACTTTTTTTTATAGTGATAATTTCAAATGTTCGTGAAAAATTTTAAAAAAAAATTGGGCAACGCTATTTTTAATCTATAATATGATGGCGTACTTTCCAAAAGAAAATTCTCACTAGCTGCCAAGGAAAGAAATGAAAACTAACGTTACAAGAAATTTTGTAGGAAAATAACTTTTTACTTCAACCTGTGGTAGTAACAGAATCACTAATTTAATTGGACTGAAAAAAATATGAACATCCTTAAAGCTTACAGATGCATATGCTGCGTCTTTTATTTCAGATACATAAAAGTATACTGAGATAAAAAATAAAATATTATAAAAATGTGGTCGCTGATGAATTTTCGTTCTGTAGGACTGAGAAGAAACTTCCCGCGAGAAAGTTGTTAAGAAAACTACAAAATTACTTTTGGCAACATTTCAGACACCATTACTGTATCACGTACAGAGCCAAATTACTTCTGCGATATTCCGTGCGCAGCAGCGCGCGAGTCATTGTAGGACGTCGCCAAGAGTTTTGTTCGGACGGCTCGCTTTCATATGAGCGATAATATTCCCTTCTTCCCAAAAATATTTTACTGGCTGCTAATACATATCCTTCGTCATTGCCTCCATCTATCATAACTTCAATGTACGCTACGCAAAAGTAATTGTATTCATTTTGAAACCACTATTTTACTGAAGTCGAGCAAAATATTTGTTCGAAAGGTTTTGTGAAACCCAAGTTTTGTCTAAATTTGCTGTAAGCCTATTATTCTCAGCACGTAATACGTGCTTGGTACACAAAAACCTCGTTCTTACTACTGCAATGTTCCCGTCTTGTGTTACAAATTTCGTCCATCATTACAGTTTCTGAATTAAAAAACAAGTGGGCGGAGAAGACAGTGCATTGAAGTGAGTAGCCAGAATAATCAATAACCATCGGAGACTATCCTCTGTCATACTAAAGTAATACAATACTACATTCTAGCTTTTTGTAAAAGTCGTCAAATATCATAGATTTCTATGCTCTTCTCGGAGAATCAGAATAGGTGTTGGGACTGTTCTGATGTTACTGCACTATTTATATACACAGTCGATACCGAAGTGCCACAACGTTTTGTCATTTTATGAACTGCATTACCCTTACTATGAAACAGCTAGTAAACCCTTCTATGAAAAAAAGGACTTAAATTTCGAATGTACAAGTAAACCGAATGCAGTAAGATTATATCCGAATGTAAAGAGATTCAATAAAGGTTTTTAGGAAAAACTGTTGTTAATTAATACAGAATTGACAGTCTTGTTGTAATTGACAGTTACTGTAGAGTAAACTAATCGACACCACTTGTGATAAATTTATCGGACGTTTACTGTAAGGGAAAAACATTCCCAGTATGTCCTCTATAACTGAAATGAATAGACAAACGTTTAAATCAAATCAGCTTTTTGCATGGACGGCACTTACCTAAACTGAAGGATCTTCGGGCTCCGTGTCTTCAAATTCACTGTCGCTTGGTTCAAATGGCTCTGAGTACTATGGGACTTAACTGCTGAGGTCATCAGTCACCTAGAACTTAGAACTACTTAAACCTAACTAACCTAAGGACATCACACACATCCATGCCCGAGGCAGGAATCGAACCTGCGACCGTAGCGGTCGCGCGGTTTCAGACTGTAGCGCCTAGAACCGTTTGGCCACTCTGGCCGGCCACTGTCGCTTGTTTCAGCTAGGTGTATCATCACAGATTCCATTATGGTGTCTCTTAAACCCTGGTTCAAGAAATCAGTTTCTTGCAATGCTTCTGCGTGTTTTACGCACTTCTCCCAGTCCTGCAGAGTAACATTGTAAGAACTTCGTGTTAGATTCTCGACATCAGTAAGTTTGAAAGTAGTATTTCTTTTCGCTACTTCTCGCTTTACTTGGGCCCATATCGATTCAGTGGAATTATACTGGCAGTGATAAGGTAGTAGACGTACCACTTGGTGTCCCATTTCGCTTGCCAGTTGATTTAATTCGTAAGTCTTTTTGGCACCTACGATTTCTTCCTTAAACAGGTGTTCAGCCTTCGTTTCATCGACTGAAAATGAAACATTCTCTCTCTTTAGCCAAACATTCTCTCTCTTTAGCCACTCCACAATATCTGCCTAGCGACAATTTTAACGTGGCAGCTTGTCTATCTTAATGGAATGGTAGCTGGCGTTATTCATCACGATAAATGACCCTTCTCCCAGCGCAGACAACAGTCGAATAAAACAATTCTTAAAAAATTCTCCACTTATTTCCGAATGGTAATCGTATTGGCAAGAACGTTTCCCACCAAGTAAAACAAGTGTTGCTACTGGTATGAAGTCTGTGGTTAACGAACCAGCGTGGGTGATGATTAATCGGCCACCTCTAACAGTAGGCACTTTGAAATCGCCGTTTCCTTTAAAGTCATGCCATATATACTTATTGGTGTGGTTCTGTGAAACCCAAGTTTCATCCAAGAACATAACAGGCCTGGTGTCTTCAGCACGCAAGAAGTGCATTTTACGCAAAAACTTCGCTCTTGTTGCTGCAATGTCTCTGCATTCCATTAAGAATTTCCGTCCATCATTACACTTGTTGAATCGGAAACCAAGGGTGCGGAAAAGACGAAGAGCCCGAGTAATTAATTTTTTCACGGAGGTCAGCCTGTATCTTTTTAGCCGTTGGACACTCTCCTCTGTCCTAATATCCAAGTACAGTTCTAAGAACGAGCTCTTTGTTAAAATCGTCAAAGTCGGTTGATTTCCGTTCACGTTCATATCCCTTTCTTGGAGAATCGAAACACTCATTCATGCCTGGAGATTCTGCCAATGACACGGATTTGCTAATACGGCCTGCAGTTGACTCGGAGACACCACACGCTTTAGCAGTAAGTTTATGAATTTGCGCAAAATTTAAGTTATTCCTGGCTTCTTCATTGTCGGCCAGATCAGTAAAAAACTTGGGCACATTCGATATGATAATTTCTGATTGTTTACGAATGTCTTTCCGCCCTTTACGCACACCGATCGGAGGAGTACTACAAGTAGGCCGTTGCTCCTGCATTGTTGTTCACCATCGAACACACCTCAAAGCACCTTCCTAAAGACAGTAGGACACTGAGATCAGACGTGAACACTCGATATAGCACGATAACACTGAGCTTTCAGCTGCTCTGACCTACCCCACCACTAACGATGCCTATATGGCAACAAAGCCGAGAGGCGGGTGAATCACAACCCTCAGCCCCTGCTGGCGGCAGGCAGCGGCCGTGACCTTGAGGGCTCCACTTACGTACCGGCCACTATAGACAGTCTGCACTGCATGCATTTAAACATAACATTGTCTCGTAACTGATCGTTAACTTTCATGCCATATTTTGACAAATAAATAGAACCCTGGGTTCTGCAAGCCAAGACGTCAAACATACACAAAATGAATATTTCCATGGAAATAAAACTAATTACTATAAGAACATTTTAAATAGATATTTAATCCTTCCACCAAGGGTATGTTTTGTATGCTGCTTTACACTTCTTAAGGTAGTGAATATTATTGAGAACACACTCCTTAACATTCCGTAAGAAAAATGTTAACATTCACAGTAATTATGTACATCCATTCATGTACTTGATCTGAGTAGTTAAATGTGACGTACACATGGAATAAATACTAACCACTGGGAAAAGAAGAATCCTTACAACTAGTTCTATTTTTTCAACACTGAATCTTTTCAAATCTAGCATGCCTCTTTCATAATGTATGTCTGGGAGTCCCTGAATTTAACATCCTTTATAAAGAATACTGATTATCTTGTGTGGCCCATTGTACAATAAATGCCACTTTTTGTTTTGTTTCTTTATAAGAGGCCTTAGGATGAGTTCTAAGTAACACAAGGTTCCCAATTTGATATGTTTGCACGTTGCTCCCTTTTAGCTTCTTCCTTCGATCCTAACCATACAAGAGATGATTCAACCATTCATTAGATTCATTAGAAAGGAACATTAACTCAGCTGGTGTGAAAGCTGTGGAAGCGCCCGGAACCACGCTGCTGCTGGTCGCAGGTTCGAATCCTGCTTCGGGCATGGCTGTCTGTGATGTTCTTAGGTTAGTTAGGTTTAAGTAGTTCTAAGTCTGGGGGACTGATGACCTCAGATGTTAAGTCCCATAGTGCTTAGAGCCATCTGAACCTGTGGGAACATGAGGCAAATTATTGTATATGGTCTCAAATTGAGCAACCTAAGCAATCCATCTTTTCTGCTTCTTAGAAGCATAGGTTCTTATGAATAGGTTAACTGTTCTGGTTATTCTCTCTGCTGCATTACTACTAGATTTAAAGAGTGAAATTAAAACATGTTTAATCTAATGTTCTTGCATGAAACCTTACAATTTCCAGCTGATAAGGTAAGAAACATTATGTGATAATATGACATTTGGTTTGCGCACAGAGGGTATGTGATCCTAAGTGATTCTCTTCATAACTGAAGATTGAAGATTTTTTTGGGTACAGGTTAAGGTATTTTCGAAAAACATCTTACAGAGGAAGTAAACATCTGACACCTCCCTTAGCTGTGGATAAACTGTTAGTTCAAGGGCGACGCGTTGGACAGGGTTCAGTAGGTACACTCCTGGAAATGGAAAAAAGAACACATTGACACCGGTGTGTCAGACCCACCATACTTGCTCCGGACACTGCGAGAGGGCTGTACAAGCAATGATCACACGCACGGCACAGCGGACACACCAGGAACCGCGGTGTTGGCCGTCGAATGGCGCTAGCTGCGCAGCATTTGTGCACCGCCGCCGTCAGTGTCAGCCAGTTTGCCGTGGCATACGGAGCTCCATCGCAGTCTTTAACACTGGTAGCATGCCGCGACAGCGTGGACGTGAACCGTATGTGCAGTTGACGGGCTTTGAGCGAGGGCGTATAGTGGGCATGCGGGAGGCCGGGTGGACGTACCGCCGAATTGCTCAACACGTGGGGCGTGAGGTCTCCACAGTACATCGATGTTGTCGCCAGTGGTCGGCGGAAGGTGCACGTGCCCGTCGACCTGGGACCGGACCGCAGCGACGCACGGATGCACGCCAAGACCGTAGGATCCTACGCAGTGCCGTAGGGGACCGCACCGCCACTTCCCAGCAAATTAGGGACACTGTTGCTCCTGGGGTATCGGCGAGGACCATTCGCAACCGTCTCCATGAAGCTGGGCTACGGTCCCGCACACCGTTAGGCCGTCTTCCGCTCACGCCCCAACATCGTGCAGCCCGCCTCCAGTGGTGTCACGACAGGCGTGAATGGAGGGACGAATGGAGGTGTGTCGTCTTCAGCGATGAGAGTCGCTTCTGCCTTGGTGCCAATGATGGTCGTATGCGTGTTTGGCGCCGTGCAGGTGAGCGCCACAATCAGGACTGCATACGACCGAGGCACGCAGGGCCAACACCCAGCATCATGGTGTGGGGAGCGATCTCCTACACTGGCCGTACACCACTGGTGATCGTCGAGGGGACACTGAATAGTGCACGGTACATCCAAACCGTCATCGAACCCATCGTTCTATCATTCCTAGACCGGCAAGGGAACTTGCTGTTCCAACAGGACAATGCACGTCCGCATGTATCCCGTGCCACCCAACGTGCTCTAGAAGGTGTAAGTCAACTACCCTGGCCAGCAAGATCTCCGGATCTGTCCCCCATTGAGCATGTTTGGGACTGGATGAAGCGTCGTCTCACGCGGTTTGCACGTCCAGCATGAACGCTGGTCCAACTGAGGCGCCAGGTGGAAATGGCATGGCAAGCCGTTCCACAGGACTACATCCAGCATCTCTACGATCGTCTCCATGGGAGAATAGCAGCCTGCATTGCTGCGAAAGGTGGATATACACTGTACTAGTGCCGACATTGTGCATGCTCTGTTGCCTGTGTCTATGTGCCTGTGGTTCTGTCAGTGTGATCATGTGATTTATCTGACCCCAGGAATGTGTCAATAAAGTTTCCCCTTCCTGGGACAATGAATTCACGGTGTTCTTATTTCAATTTCCAGGAGTGTATTATTAGATGCAACTCTGTTTTACCGCAAATACTTAGGGGTTTTGTTTTCTGCGAAACAATACAAGTTCTGTACTTTGTCTTTTCTAGTTATGGTAATGGTAGTTGGTAGAGCAAGGAAATATCTGACACCTCCCTTAGCTGTGGGTAAGCTGTCAGCTCAAGGGCGACGAGTTGGAGAGGGTTCAGAAGGTATTACTGAATGTAACTTCGTTTTACTACAAATGTTTAGGGCTTTCGCTTTCTGGCAAACAATACAGGTTCAATACCTACATCTGAGGGAGGTGTCAGATATTTACTTGCTCCAGCTATTGCCATGACCTTAACTTGAAAAGACAAGTACAGAACTTGTATTGTTTGGCAGAAAGCAAAACCCCTAAGTATTTGCAGTAAAACAGAGTTGCATCTGATAATACCTTCTGAACCCTGTCCAAAGTGTCGCTCTTAAACTAACAGCTTACCCACAGCCAAGGGAGGTGTCAGATGTTTAGGGTAATGGCAAAAGATAGATACTTATTTTGTGCACTTAGTGATTCCAAATGCCCCCAGGAACCGTATGTATACCAGATAAAATCCTCTAGGTCATCAAACGCTATACATCCATACCATTTGCCCCTGTCTATGTCGTGTCTGAAGAACAACATATTCCCTTGTATCCGATAGCGCTGAATTACGGCATGATTAGTATCTGCCCTTAATGTATAACGTTCTTCTACAAAGGGTCTGCATCTTGTAGTTTGTCTTTGTCCATGCATATGCTCAGGTAACGTTGCCTATAGATACTATCTTTGATCAGCAAAGCCTTATATTTAGAAGACTCCAACACTACTGTGAGAGCCTCGAGTTTCATAACGGAATGTGCTCTTTCGCATTCTGTCAATACTAGGCTCACAAAACCAATTACCCGTTTCTCAGTCTTGCCGGATGATTCGGCGATTTGGAATAGACACGCCCCCAAGCCACAGGCTGAGGCATCAATTGATAGACAAAAGTCCATTGTCATATACAGATGTTTTAATATTTCTGAATTCACCAGAGCCTGCTAGATTTTGTCAAATGCTGCTCTGAAAGCGTTGGACCAGTACCACACCAATGCCAATGTGTATTCCTTTTCAATCAGTTCAGTAAAGCACCATTATTCAAGAATTGGCTGGTACAAAACGTCTCAAGAAAGAGACTAATCCCGTGAAGGCGATGAGTAAGTCGGCAATCACTTTTCCTCTCTGTTATTCACGAGTGGAACAGGGTTGGAGGGCTCAGTTAATGGTATAAAAGTACCCTCCGCCATATGGCATTAGGTGAGCTGCGGAGTATGATGTAGATATAGATACCGTGACTCAGTCTGGGGTTCTAGTCCTAATACTGTATCGAGTGCAGCGTTAGAAACTCCCATCTCACATTTAAAAAGGTAGTACCTTAAACTGGTAACTTCTACCCACAAATACGAAAGCTGTATATTTCCTAGACGACTCTGACAACGCAATCCACCAAGAAGAAGAGCACACGTCTATTGGGGTTACTTATTGTGCACCGTACTACCTCTGTGTCTGTTCTTAAAGGTTTTCTGGCCTTGTCCACACAGCTATAATTTCTTTGCATACTCGTATATCTCGGGTGTCCAACACCAGGCGAATGCTTCTTTTACGTTTTGCAATGGCCAATAATGGACTGTTTGTTATATGGTGAGAACTTGGACTGTTGATATTTTTAAAAATATCCCTTATCCATTACATCAGCATTTAATAAATATCACTATCTGCACTTGACATACGGAAAATGTATCGATATGTCGACGGAAAATATATCGGCTTACCGACCTATAAAAATATTGGCTGCACGTTTTAAACATACTGCCGGTTTTAGAGCTGTATAATTAAGTATAACAGGCGAAATACCCTCAGACTTCAAGAAGAATATAATAATCCCAATCCCAAAGAAAGCACGTGTTGACAAACGTGAAAATTACCGAACTATCAGTTTAATAAGCCACTGCTTCAAAATGCTAACGCGGATTCCTTACAGACGAATGGAAAAACTACTAGAAGCCGACCTCGGGGAATATCAGTTTGAATTCAGAACAAATGTTGGGACACGTGAGGCAATACTGACCCGAAGACTTATCTTAGAAGCTAGATTAAGGAAAGGCAAACCTACGTTTCTAGCATTTGCAGACTCAGAGAAAGCTTTTGACAATGTTGACTGGAATACGCATTTTCAAATTCTGAAGGTGGCAGGGGTAAAATACACGGAGCGAAAGGCTATTTACAATTTGTACAGAAACCAGATGGCAGTTATAAGAGTGGAGGGGCATGAAAGAGAAGCAGTGGTTGGGAAGGGAGTGGACAGTGTTGTAGCCTCTCCCCGATGTTATTCAATCTATATATTGAGCAAGCAGTGAAGGAAACAAAAGAAAAATTCGGAGTAGGTATTAAAATTCATGGAGAAGAAGTAAAAACTTTGAGGTTCGCCGATGACATTGTAATTCTGTCAAAGACAGCAAAGGACTTGGAAGAGCAGTTGAATGGAATGGATAGTGTCTTGAAAGGAGGGTATAAGATGAACATCAACAAAAGCAAAACGAGGATAATGGAATGTAGTCGAATTAAGTCGGGTGATGCTGAGGGAATTAGATTAGGAAATGAGACACTTAAAGTAGTAAAGGAATTTTGCTATTTGGGGAGCAAAATAACTGATGATGGTCGAAGTAGAGAGGATATAAAATGCAGGCTGGCAATGGCAAGGAAAGCATTTCTGAAGAAGATAAATTTGTTAACATCGAGTATAGATTTAAGTGTCAGGATGTCATTTCTGAAAGTATTTGTATGGAGTGTAGCCATGTGTGGAAGTGAAACATGGACGATAGGTTGGACAAGAAGAGAACAGAAGCTTTTGAAATGTGGTGCTACAGAAGAATGTTGAAGATTAGATGGATAGATCACGTAACTAATGAGGAAGTATTGAATAGGATTGGTGAGAAGAGAAGTTTGTGGCACAACGTGATTAGAAGAAGGGATCGGTTGGTAGGACATGTTCTGAGACATCGAGGGATCACAAATTTAGTACTGTAGGGCAGCGTGGAGGGTAAAAATCGTAGAGGGAGACCAAGAGATGAATACACTAAGCAGATTCAGAAGGATGTATGTTGCAGTAGGTACTGGCAGATGAAGAAGCTTGCACAGTATAGAGGAGCATGTAGAGCTGCATCAAACCAATCCCAGGACTGAAGACCACAACAACAACAACAATTAAGTATTGATTTATTATCAGATATTCTGTACGTCAACCAGCTAGCAGCCTGCCTACCCGCTTAGTTCAAGAACTGAAAGGAAAACGGTGCATGTTCACGTTTGGCAATAACCACTTTGCTAACAATGGTAACGCCATGTAAGTGACACAGTGTAAGGTGCCCATGAGTCCGTCGTTTGGTGTCGTCATATTTCGCGTTTGCGCAGAACACTTCATATCGACTTCACCGTTTTTTCGTATCTGCCACCGCCAGCAACCTAACAGTTGTAGTGCCAAATATGCGTGGTGAAGCTAAACGTTGCAGTTTCTGTTGGTAGCGCCAAATGCTGATTACATCCCACCGCAAAGACCTGTCTTGTCGTTTAGATTTTTGTTCATCATCTTCAGCAATTGTTTTTGAAGAATGGCGATTTGAATAAATAATACACTTGTTGCGTTAAAAATTGTTTTTAACGCATCCGGGTGCTATTTCCTCACATCGGAAATCTTGTTATTCCATTCACGATTCCTCCCCCACCCGACCCCAGCGCCATCGGACGTCTCCTTCACATAGGCAAAGTAAAAGAATAGGCGTGATGAAAGCTCAAAAAGTAGTAAGACTCCTTCACACAGTGAGAGTAAAATTATGTTCTACTACAATTTCAAAAGAACAGCTTCAAATATTCAACGAAAATTGTAAAAATATATAAAATAAAATATCGCACAAAATTACCGTTTTGATATTGATACATCGGAGAAAAATTATCGCCGATACTTATCGATATATTATGTAATTTTATCGATATATCGATATTTTAACGGCCCTAGTGATAACGATATTTCAGAAATTCCCCAGTCTAACATTTTTCTGGTCCCCTTAATCACGGTTTGCTTCTCGGCCCAGTACAGGCAGCATGACAAAACGTCTGGGATTCATAAACTTGCACCTGCTTCCTCCAAGAACACGTCTCGATAATCATTCAACAACTTAGAAAGTTCTCGTTGTTGTGGCACATTCGACTACTTTCGCCTCTATTAGTTTGGTAATCGTATGTAACTCCTCATTTTGGTTAATTTTTATGTCGCAATTTCCCTCTTTAGATTGATTATTGCTTATAGACAAAACATTCGGCATGGTATATTTTACCCTGATTTCATGACAATATTTGCCATGTATGTCAATAGTCTTAACCATGTCCAGTGCTCTCTCTTCTCCTTTGTCTAACATCCGAGAAAGTCCACGTGAGATGACGATCCTTGCGTCCCTCTCGCGCAGGAATTCCCAGCCCAAGATGACAGGCACCAACAAACTATTCACAAGCATTAAAGTGCCCTTGTAGCCTCGTTTTCCTATTACTTCGTTGGCCTGCACACGATGCTTAATTAGTTGACTTTTAGCACTGGTAGCTCCTACCACCTTACAGTTCTGCACAGGAACCGTCATTGTACCTTAGCATATTTAACGCATTACATTGCGTGCCTTCACATTGCGCCGCGACGATCTGCTGAAGGCTTACGGTGACCACACATAGGTTGACGCTTGTGAAGGTGTAGCCTGATCACCTTCAGTTACCGCCACAATGCGTGCACTATGC